>NC_079874.1:11686946-11811946 GCF_023065955.2 Ursus arctos | reverse complement strand
AATGTGGTCGCGACACACACATACACATGAAACTCACACAAACATCCATCGCCTTATTCTTACAGGCATACACAATGTTTTCCCGCCAACACAAACACACACAGAAACACACACTGCCACACTCACAACACAGCATTCACACTGGCACTTGGAACTGCCACAACATACTCACATACGTGGTCCCGACACACACATACACAAGAAACACACACAAACACCCATCGACTTTTTCTTAGAAGCATACACTGTGGGGTTCCCCCAAACACACACACACACAGAGACACACACACACTATCACACTCACAACACAGCACTCTCACTGGGTCTCCAGCAGAGCCATCAACACTTGGAACTGCCCTAACATATTCACAAATGTGGTCCCGACACACACATACAGAAGAAACACACACAAACACCCATGGAATTTTTCTTATAGGCATACAGACTGGTTTCCTGCAAACACACACACAGACACGCACACACACTGTCACACTCACAACACACACTCACACTGGATATCCAGCAAACTCGTGAACACTTGGAACTGCCCTCACACACTCAGAAATGTGGATCTGAAACACAATACGCAAGAACACACAAATACACCCATCGACTTTTTCATACAGGCATACACAATGGTTACCCGAAAACACACACACACACACACACACACTGTCACACTCGCAACACAGCACTCACACTGGGCCTCGGCAGAGCCATCAACACTTGGAACTGCCCTAACATACTCACAAACGTTTTCCCGACACACACATACACAAGAAACACACACAAACACCCATGGAATTTTTCTTACAGGCGTACACAGGGGGTTCTGAAACACACACAGACACACACACACTATCACACTCAC
This sequence comes from Ursus arctos, assembly GCF_023065955.2. Taxonomy (NCBI): domain Eukaryota; kingdom Metazoa; phylum Chordata; class Mammalia; order Carnivora; family Ursidae; genus Ursus; species Ursus arctos. Next base: position 11,811,075 of record NC_079874.1, on the reverse strand, counting down.
AACACCGCACTCACACTGGGTCTCCAACACAGCCGTCAACACTTGGAACTGCTTTAACATAATCACAAACATGGTCCTGACACACACATATACAAATAACACACACAAACACCCATTGACTTTTTCTTGCAGGCATACACAATGGTTTCCTGCAAACACACACACACACACACACACACAAAAGTCACACTCACGACAGAGCACTCACATTGGATCTCCAGCAGAGCCATGAACACTTGGAATTACCTTAACATATTCACAAACGTGGTCCCGAAACACACATGCAGAAGAAACACACAAAAACACCCTACGACTTTTTCTTACAGACATACACAATGGTATCCAGCAAAACACATACACACACACACACATACACTATCACACGCACAACACAGCACTCACACTGGGTCCCCGGCATAGCCATCAACAGTTGGAACTGCCCTAACATACTCACAAACGTGGTCCCGACACACACATACACAAGAAACACACACAAACTCCCATTGACTTTTACTTACAGTCATGCACAATGGTTTCCGCAAACACACACACACACACACACTATCACACTCACAACACAGCATTCACACTGGCACTTGAATCTGCCCTAACATACAAACAAACATGGTCCCGACACACACATACACAAGAAACACACACAAACACCCATCAACATTTTGTTACAGGCAGACAGAGTGGGGTTTCCCCAAACACACACACACACACACACACACTGTCACACTAACAGCACAGTACGCACACTGGGCCTCGGCAGAGCCATCAACCCTTGGAACTGCCCTAACATACTCACAAACGTTTTCCCGACACACACATACACAAGAAACACACACAAACACCCATCGACTTTTTCTTACAGGCATACACAACGGTTTCCCGCGAACACACACACACAGAGTCACACTTACAACACAGCACTCACAATGGGTATCCAGCAGAACCATCAACACTTGGAACTGCCCTAAAATATTGACAAATGTGGTCGCGACACACACATACACATGAAACTCACACAAACACCCATCGACTTTTTCTTAGAAGCATACACTGTGGGGTTCCCCCAAACACACACACACACACAGACACACACACACTATCACACTCACAACACAGCACTCTCACTGGGTCTCCAGCAGAGCCATCAACACTTGGAACTGCCCTAACATATTCACAAATGTGGTCCCGACACACACATACAGAAGAAACACACACAAACACCCATGGAATTTTTCTTATAGGCATACAGACTGGTTTCCTGCAAACACACACACAGACACGCACACACACTGTCACACTCACAACACACACTCACACTGGATATCCAGCAAACTCGTGAACACTTGGAACTGCCCTCACACACTCAGAAATGTGGATCTGAAACACAATACGCAAGAACACACAAATACACCCATCGACTTTTTCATACAGGCATACACAATGGTTACCCGAAAACACACACACACACACACACACACTGTCACACTCGCAACACAGCACTCACACTGGGCCTCGGCAGAGCCATCAACACTTGGAACTGCCCTAACATACTCACAAACGTTTTCCCGACACACACATACACAAGAAACACACACAAACACCCATGGAATTTTTCTTACAGGCGTACACAGGGGGTTCTGAAACACAAACAGACACACACACACTATCACACTCACAACACCGCACTCACACTGGGTCTCCAACACAGCCGTCAACACTTGGAACTGCTTTAACATAATCACAAACATGGTCCTGACACACACATATACAAATAACACACACAAACACCCATCGACTTTTTCTTGCAGGCATACACAATGGTTTCCTGCAAACACACACACACACACACACACACAAAAGTCACACTCACGACAGAGCACTCACATTGGATCTCCAGCAGAGCCATGAACACTTGGAATTACCTTAACATATTCACAAACGTGGTCCCGAAACACACATGCAGAAGAAACACACAAAAACACCCTACAACTTTTTCTTACAGACATACACAATGGTATCCAGCAAAACACACACACACACACACACACATACACTATCACACGCACAACACAGCACTCACACTGGGTCCCCGGCATAGCCATCAACAGTTGGAACTGCCCTAACATACTCACAAACGTGGTCCCGACACACACATACACAAGAAACACACACAAACTCCCATTGACTTTTACTTACAGTCATGCACAATGGTTTCCGCAAACACACACACACACACACTATCACACTCACAACACAGCATTCACACTGGCACTTGAATCTGCCCTAACATACAAACAAACGTGGTCCCGACACACACATACACAAGAAACACACACAAACACCCATCAACATTTTGTTACAGGCAGACAGAGTGGGGTTTCCCCAAACACACACACACACACACACACTGTCACACTAACAGCACAGTACGCACACTGGGCCTCGGCAGAGCCATCAACCCTTGGAACTGCCCTAACATACTCACAAACGTTTTCCCGACACACACATACACAAGAAACACACACAAACACCCATCGACTTTTTCTTACAGGCATACACAACGGTTTCCCGCGAACACACACACACAGAGTCACACTTACAACACAGCACTCACAATGGGTATCCAGCAGAACCATCAACACTTGGAACTGCCCTAAAATATTGACAAATGTGGTCGCGACACACACATACACATGAAACTCACACAAACATCCATCGCCTTATTCTTACAGGCATACACAATGTTTTCCCGCCAACACAAACACACACAGAAACACACACTGCCACACTCACAACACAGCATTCACACTGGCACTTGGAACTGCCACAACATACTCACATACGTGGTCCCGACACACACATACACAAGAAACACACACAAACACCCATCGACTTTTTCTTAGAAGCATACACTGTGGGGTTCCCCCAAACACACACACACACAGAGACACACACACACTATCACACTCACAACACAGCACTCTCACTGGGTCTCCAGCAGAGCCATCAACACTTGGAACTGCCCTAACATATTCACAAATGTGGTCCCGACACACACATACAGAAGAAACACACACAAACACCCATGGAATTTTTCTTATAGGCATACAGACTGGTTTCCTGCAAACACACACACAGACACGCACACACACTGTCACACTCACAACACACACTCACACTGGATATCCAGCAAACTCGTGAACACTTGGAACTGCCCTCACACACTCAGAAATGTGGATCTGAAACACAATACGCAAGAACACACAAATACACCCATCGACTTTTTCATACAGGCATACACAATGGTTACCCGAAAACACACACACACACACACACACACACTGTCACACTCGCAACACAGCACTCACACTGGGCCTCGGCAGAGCCATCAACACTTGGAACTGCCCTAACATACTCACAAACGTTTTCCCGACACACACATACACAAGAAACACACACAAACACCCATGGAATTTTTCTTACAGGCGTACACAGGGGGTTCTGAAACACACACAGACACACACACACTATCACACTCACAACACCGCACTCACACTGGGTCTCCAACACAGCCGTCAACACTTGGAACTGCTTTAACATAATCACAAACATGGTCCTGACACACACATATACAAATAACACACACAAACACCCATTGACTTTTTCTTGCAGGCATACACAATGGTTTCCTGCAAACACACACACACACACACACACACACAAAAGTCACACTCACGACAGAGCACTCACATTGGATCTCCAGCAGAGCCATGAACACTTGGAATTACCTTAACATATTCACAAACGTGGTCCCGAAACACACATGCAGAAGAAACACACAAAAACACCCTACGACTTTTTCTTACAGACATACACAATGGTATCCAGCAAAACACATACACACACACACACATACACTATCACACGCACAACACAGCACTCACACTGGGTCCCCGGCATAGCCATCAACAGTTGGAACTGCCCTAACATACTCACAAACGTGGTCCCGACACACACATACACAAGAAACACACACAAACTCCCATTGACTTTTACTTACAGTCATGCACAATGGTTTCCGCAAACACACACACACACACACACTATCACACTCACAACACAGCATTCACACTGGCACTTGAATCTGCCCTAACATACAAACAAACGTGGTCCCGACACACACATACACAAGAAACACACACAAACACCCATCAACATTTTGTTACAGGCAGACAGAGTGGGGTTTCCCCAAACACACACACACACACACACACACACTGTCACACTAACAGCACAGTACGCACACTGGGCCTCGGCAGAGCCATCAACCCTTGGAACTGCCCTAACATACTCACAAACGTTTTCCCGACACACACATACACAAGAAACACACACAAACACCCATCGACTTTTTCTTACAGGCATACACAACGGTTTCCCGCGAACACACACACACAGAGTCACACTTACAACACAGCACTCACAATGGGTATCCAGCAGAACCATCAACACTTGGAACTGCCCTAAAATATTGACAAATGTGGTCGCGACACACACATACACATGAAACTCACACAAACATCCATCGACTTATTCTTACAGGCATACACAATGTTTTCCCGCCAACACAAACACACACAGAAACACACACTGCCACACTCATAACACAGCATTCACACTGGCACTTGGAACTGCCACAACATACTCACATACGTGGTCCCGACACACACATACACAAGAAACACACACAAACACCCATCGACTTTTTCTTAGAAGCATACACTGTGGGGTTCCCCCAAACACACACACACACAGAGACACACACACACTATCACACTCACAACACAGCACTCTCACTGGGTCTCCAGCAGAGCCATCAACACTTGGAACTGCCCTAACATATTCACAAATGTGGTCCCGACACACACATACAGAAGAAACACACACAAACACCCATGGAATTTTTCTTATAGGCATACAGACTGGTTTCCTGCAAACACACACACAGACACGCACACACACTGTCACACTCACAACACACACTCACACTGGATATCCAGCAAACTCGTGAACACTTGGAACTGCCCTCACACACTCAGAAATGTGGATCTGAAACACAATACGCAAGAACACACAAATACACCCATCGACTTTTTCATACAGGCATACACAATGGTTACCCGAAAACACACACACACACACACACACTGTCACACTCGCAACACAGCACTCACACTGGGCCTCGGCAGAGCCATCAACACTTGGAACTGCCCTAACATACTCACAAACGTTTTCCCGACACACACATACACAAGAAACACACACAAACACCCATGGAATTTTTCTTACAGGCGTACACAGGGGGTTCTGAAACACACACAGACACACACACACTATCACACTCACAACACCGCACTCACACTGGGTCTCCAACACAGCCGTCAACACTTGGAACTGCTTTAACATAATCACAAACATGGTCCTGACACACACATATACAAATAACACACACAAACACCCATCGACTTTTTCTTGCAGGCATACACAATGGTTTCCTGCAAACACACACACACACACACACACACACAAAAGTCACACTCACGACAGAGCACTCACATTGGATCTCCAGCAGAGCCATGAACACTTGGAATTACCTTAACATATTCACAAACGTGGTCCCGAAACACACATGCAGAAGAAACACACAAAAACACCCTACGACTTTTTCTTACAGACATACACAATGGTATCCAGCAAAACACACACACACACACACACATACACTATCACACGCACAACACAGCACTCACACTGGGTCCCCGGCATAGCCATCAACAGTTGGAACTGCCCTAACATACTCACAAACGTGGTCCCGACACACACATACACAAGAAACACACACAAACTCCCATTGACTTTTACTTACAGTCATGCACAATGGTTTCCGCAAACACACACACACACACACACTATCACACTCACAACACAGCATTCACACTGGCACTTGAATCTGCCCTAACATACAAACAAACGTGGTCCCGACCCACACATACACAAGAAACACACACAAACACCCATCAACATTTTGTTACAGGCAGACAGAGTGGGGTTTCCCCAAACACACACACACACACACACACTGTCACACTAACAGCACAGTACGCACACTGGGCCTCGGCAGAGCCATCAACCCTTGGAACTGCCCTAACATACTCACAAACGTTTTCCCGACACACACATACACAAGAAACACACACAAACACCCATCGACTTTTTCTTACAGGCATACACAACGGTTTCCCGCGAACACACACACACAGAGTCACACTTACAACACAGCACTCACAATGGGTATCCAGCAGAACCATCAACACTTGGAACTGCCCTAAAATATTGACAAATGTGGTCGCGACACACACATACACATGAAACTCACACAAACATCCATCGCCTTATTCTTACAGGCATACACAATGTTTTCCCGCCAACACAAACACACACAGAAACACACACTGCCACACTCACAACACAGCATTCACACTGGCACTTGGAACTGCCACAACATACTCACATACGTGGTCCCGACACACACATACACAAGAAACACACACAAACACCCATCGACTTTTTCTTAGAAGCATACACTGTGGGGTTCCCCCAAACACACACACACACAGAGACACACACACACTATCACACTCACAACACAGCACTCTCACTGGGTCTCCAGCAGAGCCATCAACACTTGGAACTGCCCTAACATATTCACAAATGTGGTCCCGACACACACATACAGAAGAAACACACACAAACACCCATGGAATTTTTCTTATAGGCATACAGACTGGTTTCCTGCAAACACACACACAGACACGCACACACACTGTCACACTCACAACACACACTCACACTGGATATCCAGCAAACTCGTGAACACTTGGAACTGCCCTCACACACTCAGAAATGTGGATCTGAAACACAATACGCAAGAACACACAAATACACCCATCGACTTTTTCATACAGGCATACACAATGGTTACCCGAAAACACACACACACACACACACACTGTCACACTCGCAACACAGCACTCACACTGGGCCTCGGCAGAGCCATCAACACTTGGAACTGCCCTAACATACTCACAAACGTTTTCCCGACACACACATACACAAGAAACACACACAAACACCCATGGAATTTTTCTTACAGGCGTACACAGGGGGTTCTGAAACACACACAGACACACACACACTATCACACTCACAACACCGCACTCACACTGGGTCTCCAACACAGCCGTCAACACTTGGAACTGCTTTAACATAATCACAAACATGGTCCTGACACACACATATACAAATAACACACACAAACACCCATCGACTTTTTCTTGCAGGCATACACAATGGTTTCCTGCAAACACACACACACACACACACACACACAAAAGTCACACTCACGACAGAGCACTCACATTGGATCTCCAGCAGAGCCATGAACACTTGGAATTACCTTAACATATTCACAAACGTGGTCCCGAAACACACATGCAGAAGAAACACACAAAAACACCCTACGACTTTTTCTTACAGACATACACAATGGTATCCAGCAAAACACACACACACACACACACATACACTATCACACGCACAACACAGCACTCACACTGGGTCCCCGGCATAGCCATCAACAGTTGGAACTGCCCTAACATACTCACAAACGTGGTCCCGACACACACATACACAAGAAACACACACAAACTCCCATTGACTTTTACTTACAGTCATGCACAATGGTTTCCGCAAACACACACACACACACACTATCACACTCACAACACAGCATTCACACTGGCACTTGAATCTGCCCTAACATACAAACAAACGTGGTCCCGACACACACATACACAAGAAACACACACAAACACCCATCAACATTTTGTTACAGGCAGACAGAGTGGGGTTTCCCCAAACACACACACACACACACACACACACTGTCACACTAACAGCACAGTACGCACACTGGGCCTCGGCAGAGCCATCAACCCTTGGAACTGCCCTAACATACTCACAAACGTTTTCCCGACACACACATACACAAGAAACACACACAAACACCCATCGACTTTTTCTTACAGGCATACACAACGGTTTCCCGCGAACACACACACACACAGTCACACTTACAACACAGCACTCACAATGGGTATCCAGCAGAACCATCAACACTTGGAACTGCCCTAAAATATTGACAAATGTGGTCGCGACACACACATACACATGAAACTCACACAAACATCCATCGCCTTATTCTTACAGGCATACACAATGTTTTCCCGCCAACACAAACACACACAGAAACACACACTGCCACACTCACAACACAGCATTCACACTGGCACTTGGAACTGCCACAACATACTCACATACGTGGTCCCGACACACACATACACAAGAAACACACACAAACACCCATCGACTTTTTCTTAGAAGCATACACTGTGGGGTTCCCCCAAACACACACACACACAGAGACACACACACACTATCACACTCACAACACAGCACTCTCACTGGGTCTCCAGCAGAGCCATCAACACTTGGAACTGCCCTAACATATTCACAAATGTGGTCCCGACACACACATACAGAAGAAACACACACAAACACCCATGGAATTTTTCTTATAGGCATACAGACTGGTTTCCTGCAAACACACACACAGACACGCACACACACTGTCACACTCACAACACACACTCACACTGGATATCCAGCAAACTCGTGAACACTTGGAACTGCCCTCACACACTCAGAAATGTGGATCTGAAACACAATACGCAAGAACACACAAATACACCCATCGACTTTTTCATACAGGCATACACAATGGTTACCCGAAAACACACACACACACACACACACACTGTCACACTCGCAACACAGCACTCACACTGGGCCTCGGCAGAGCCATCAACACTTGGAACTGCCCTAACATACTCACAAACGTTTTCCCGACACACACATACACAAGAAACACACACAAACACCCATGGAATTTTTCTTACAGGCGTACACAGGGGGTTCTGAAACACACACAGACACACACACACTATCACACTCACAACACCGCACTCACACTGGGTCTCCAACACAGCCGTCAACACTTGGAACTGCTTTAACATAATCACAAACATGGTCCTGACACACACATATACAAATAACACACACAAACACCCATCGACTTTTTCTTGCAGGCATACACAATGGTTTCCTGCAAACACACACACACACACACACACACAAAAGTCACACTCACGACAGAGCACTCACATTGGATCTCCAGCAGAGCCATGAACACTTGGAATTACCTTAACATATTCACAAACGTGGTCCCGAAACACACATGCAGAAGAAACACACAAAAACACCCTACGACTTTTTCTTACAGACATACACAATGGTATCCAGCAAAACACACACACACACACACACATACACTATCACACGCACAACACAGCACTCACACTGGGTCCCCGGCATAGCCATCAACAGTTGGAACTGCCCTAACATACTCACAAACGTGGTCCCGACACACACATACACAAGAAACACACACAAACTCCCATTGACTTTTACTTACAGTCATGCACAATGGTTTCCGCAAACACACACACACACACACTATCACACTCACAACACAGCATTCACACTGGCACTTGAATCTGCCCTAACATACAAACAAACGTGGTCCCGACACACACATACACAAGAAACACACACAAACACCCATCAACATTTTGTTACAGGCAGACAGAGTGGGGTTTCCCCAAACACACACACACACACACACACACACACTGTCACACTAACAGCACAGTACGCACACTGGGCCTCGGCAGAGCCATCAACCCTTGGAACTGCCCTAACATACTCACAAACGTTTTCCCGACACACACATACACAAGAAACACACACAAACACCCATCGACTTTTTCTTACAGGCATACACAACGGTTTCCCGCGAACACACACACACACAGTCACACTTACAACACAGCACTCACAATGGGTATCCAGCAGAACCATCAACACTTGGAACTGCCCTAAAATATTGACAAATGTGGTCGCGACACACACATACACATGAAACTCACACAAACATCCATCGACTTATTCTTACAGGCATACACAATGTTTTCCCGCCAACACAAACACACACAGAAACACACACTGCCACACTCACAACACAGCATTCACACTGGCACTTGGAACTGCCACAACATACTCACATACGTGGTCCCGACACACACATACACAAGAAACACACACAAACACCCATCGACTTTTTCTTAGAAGCATACACTGTGGGGTTCCCCCAAACACACACACACACAGAGACACACACACACTATCACACTCACAACACAGCACTCTCACTGGGTCTCCAGCAGAGCCATCAACACTTGGAACTGCCCTAACATATTCACAAATGTGGTCCCGACACACACATACAGAAGAAACACACACAAACACCCATGGAATTTTTCTTATAGGCATACAGACTGGTTTCCTGCAAACACACACACAGACACGCACACACACTGTCACACTCACAACACACACTCACACTGGATATCCAGCAAACTCGTGAACACTTGGAACTGCCCTCACACACTCAGAAATGTGGATCTGAAACACAATACGCAAGAACACACAAATACACCCATCGACTTTTTCATACAGGCATACACAATGGTTACCCGAAAACACACACACACACACACACACACTGTCACACTCGCAACACAGCACTCACACTGGGCCTCGGCAGAGCCATCAACACTTGGAACTGCCCTAACATACTCACAAACGTTTTCCCGACACACACATACACAAGAAACACACACAAACACCCATGGAATTTTTCTTACAGGCGTACACAGGGGGTTCTGAAACACACACAGACACACACACACTATCACACTCACAACACCGCACTCACACTGGGTCTCCAACACAGCCGTCAACACTTGGAACTGCTTTAACATAATCACAAACATGGTCCTGACACACACATATACAAATAACACACACAAACACCCATCGACTTTTTCTTGCAGGCATACACAATGGTTTCCTGCAAACACACACACACACACACACACACAAAAGTCACACTCACGACAGAGCACTCACATTGGATCTCCAGCAGAGCCATGAACACTTGGAATTACCTTAACATATTCACAAACGTGGTCCCGAAACACACATGCAGAAGAAACACACAAAAACACCCTACGACTTTTTCTTACAGACATACACAATGGTATCCAGCAAAACACACACACACACACACACATACACTATCACACGCACAACACAGCACTCACACTGGGTCCCCGGCATAGCCATCAACAGTTGGAACTGCCCTAACATACTCACAAACGTGGTCCCGACACACACATACACAAGAAACACACACAAACTCCCATTGACTTTTACTTACAGTCATGCACAATGGTTTCCGCAAACACACACACACACACACTATCACACTCACAACACAGCATTCACACTGGCACTTGAATCTGCCCTAACATACAAACAAACGTGGTCCCGACACACACATACACAAGAAACACACACAAACACCCATCAACATTTTGTTACAGGCAGACAGAGTGGGGTTTCCCCAAACACACACACACACACACACACACACACTGTCACACTAACAGCACAGTACGCACACTGGGCCTCGGCAGAGCCATCAACCCTTGGAACTGCCCTAACATACTCACAAACGTTTTCCCGACACACACATACACAAGAAACACACACAAACACCCATCGACTTTTTCTTACAGGCATACACAACGGTTTCCCGCGAACACACACACACAGAGTCACACTTACAACACAGCACTCACAATGGGTATCCAGCAGAACCATCAACACTTGGAACTGCCCTAAAATATTGACAAATGTGGTCGCGACACACACATACACATGAAACTCACACAAACATCCATCGCCTTATTCTTACAGGCATACACAATGTTTTCCCGCCAACACAAACACACACAGAAACACACACTGCCACACTCACAACACAGCATTCACACTGGCACTTGGAACTGCCACAACATACTCACATACGTGGTCCCGACACACACATACACAAGAAACACACACAAACACCCATCGACTTTTTCTTAGAAGCATACACTGTGGGGTTCCCCCAAACACACACACACACAGAGACACACACACACTATCACACTCACAACACAGCACTCTCACTGGGTCTCCAGCAGAGCCATCAACACTTGGAACTGCCCTAACATATTCACAAATGTGGTCCCGACACACACATACAGAAGAAACACACACAAACACCCATGGAATTTTTCTTATAGGCATACAGACTGGTTTCCTGCAAACACACACACAGACACGCACACACACTGTCACACTCACAACACACACTCACACTGGATATCCAGCAAACTCGTGAACACTTGGAACTGCCCTCACACACTCACAAATGTGGATCTGAAACACAATACGCAAGAACACACAAATACACCCATCGACTTTTTCATACAGGCATACACAATGGTTACCCGAAAACACACACACACACACACACACACACACTCTCACACTCACAACACAGCACTCACTCTGTACCTCGGCAGAGACATCAACACTTGGAACTGCCCTCACACACTCACAAATGTGGATCTGAAACACAATACGCAAGAACACACAAATACACCCATCGACTTTTTCATACAGGCATACACAATGGTTACCCGAAAACACACACACACACACACACACACTGTCACACTCGCAACACAGCACTCACACTGGGCCTCGGCAGAGCCATCAACACTTGGAACTGCCCTAACATACTCACAAACGTTTTCCCGACACACACATACACAAGAAACACACACAAACACCCATGGAATTTTTCTTACAGGCGTACACAGGGGGTTCTGAAACACACACAGACACACACACACTATCACACTCACAACACCGCACTCACACTGGGTCTCCAACACAGCCGTCAACACTTGGAACTGCTTTAACATAATCACAAACAGGGTCCTGACACACACATATACAAATAACACACACAAACACCCATCGACTTTTTCTTGCAGGCATACACAATGGTTTCCTGCAAACACACACACACACACACACACAAAAGTCACACTCACGACAGAGCACTCACATTGGATCTCCAGCAGAGCCATGAACACTTGGAATTACCTTAACATATTCACAAACGTGGTCCCGAAACACACATGCAGAAGAAACACACAAAAACACCCTACGACTTTTTCTTACAGACATACACAATGGTATCCATAAAACACACAGACACACACACACACACATACACTATCACACGCACAACACAGCACTCACACTGGGTCCCCGGCATAGCCATCAACAGTTGGAACTGCCCTAACATACTCACAAACGTGGTCCCGACACACACATACACAAGAAACACACACAAACTCCCATTGACTTTTACTTACAGTCATGCACAATGGTTTCCGCAAACACACACACACACACACTATCACACTCACAACACAGCATTCACACTGGCACTTGAATCTGCCCTAACATACAAACAAACGTGGTCCCGACCCACACATACACAAGAAACACACACAAACACCCATCAACATTTAGTTACAGGCAGACAGAGTGGGGTTTCCCCAAACACACACACACACACACACACACACACTGTCACACTAACAGCACAGTACGCACACTGGGCCTCGGCACAGCCATCAACATTTGGAACTGCCCTAACATACTCACAAACGTTTTCCCGACACACACATACACAAGAAACACACACAAACACCCATCGACTTTTTCTTACAGGCATACACAACGGTTTCCCGCGAACACACACACACAGAGTCACACTTACAACACAGCACTCACAATGGGTATCCAGCAGAACCATCAACACTTGGAACTGCCCTAAAATATTGACAAATGTGGTCGCGACACACACATACACATGAAACTCACACACACATCCATCGACTTATTCTTACAGGCATACACAATGTTTTCCCGCCAACACAAACACACACAGAAACACACACTGCCACACTCACAACACAGCATTCACACTGGCACTTGGAACTGCCACAACATACTCACATACGTGGTCCCGACACACACATACACAAGAAACACACACAAACACCCATCGACTTTTTCTTAGAAGCATACACTGTGGGGTTCCCCCAAACACACACACACACACAGACACACACACACTATCACACTCACAACACAGCACTCTCACTGGGTCTCCAGCAGAGCCATCAACACTTGGAACTGCCCTAACATATTCACAAATGTGGTCCCGACACACACATACAGAAGAAACACACACAAACACCCATGGAATTTTTCTTATAGGCATACAGACTGGTTTCCTGCAAACACACACACAGACACGCACACACACTGTCACACTCACAACACACACTCACACTGGATATCCAGCAAACTCGTGAACACTTGGAACTGCCCTCACACACTCAGAAATGTGGATCTGAAACACAATACGCAAGAACACACAAATACACCCATCGACTTTTTCATACAGGCATACACAATGGTTACCCGAAAACACACACACACACACACACACACTGTCACACTCGCAACACAGCACTCACACTGGGCCTCGGCAGAGCCATCAACACTTGGAACTGCCCTAACATACTCACAAACGTTTTCCCGACACACACATACACAAGAAACACACACAAACACCCATGGAATTTTTCTTACAGGCGTACACAGGGGGTTCTGAAACACACACAGACACACACACACTATCACACTCACAACACCGCACTCACACTGGGTCTCCAACACAGCCGTCAACACTTGGAACTGCTTTAACATAATCACAAACATGGTCCTGACACACACATATACAAATAACACACACAAACACCCATCGACTTTTTCTTGCAGGCATACACAATGGTTTCCTGCAAACACACACACACACACACACACACACAAAAGTCACACTCACGACAGAGCACTCACATTGGATCTCCAGCAGAGCCATGAACACTTGGAATTACCTTAACATATTCACAAACGTGGTCCCGAAACACACATGCAGAAGAAACACACAAAAACACCCTACGACTTTTTCTTACAGACATACACAATGGTATCCAGCAAAACACACACACACACACACACACATACACTATCACACGCACAACACAGCACTCACACTGGGTCCCCGGCATAGCCATCAACAGTTGGAACTGCCCTAACATACTCACAAACGTGGTCCCGACACACACATACACAAGAAACACACACAAACTCCCATTGACTTTTACTTACAGTCATGCACAATGGTTTCCGCAAACACACACACACACACACTATCACACTCACAACACAGCATTCACACTGGCACTTGAATCTGCCCTAACATACAAACAAACGTGGTCCCGACACACACATACACAAGAAACACACACAAACACCCATCAACATTTTGTTACAGGCAGACAGAGTGGGGTTTCCCCAAACACACACACACACACACACACTGTCACACTAACAGCACAGTACGCACACTGGGCCTCGGCAGAGCCATCAACCCTTGGAACTGCCCTAACATACTCACAAACGTTTTCCCGACACACACATACACAAGAAACACACACAAACACCCATCGACTTTTTCTTACAGGCATACACAACGGTTTCCCGCGAACACACACACACAGAGTCACACTTACAACACAGCACTCACAATGGGTATCCAGCAGAACCATCAACACTTGGAACTGCCCTAAAATATTGACAAATGTGGTCGCGACACACACATACACATGAAACTCACACAAACATCCATCGCCTTATTCTTACAGGCATACACAATGTTTTCCCGCCAACACAAACACACACAGAAACACACACTGCCACACTCACAACACAGCATTCACACTGGCACTTGGAACTGCCACAACATACTCACATACGTGGTCCCGACACACACATACACAAGAAACACACACAAACACCCATCGACTTTTTCTTAGAAGCATACACTGTGGGGTTCCCCCAAACACACACACACACAGAGACACACACACACTATCACACTCACAACACAGCACTCTCACTGGGTCTCCAGCAGAGCCATCAACACTTGGAACTGCCCTAACATATTCACAAATGTGGTCCCGACACACACATACAGAAGAAACACACACAAACACCCATGGAATTTTTCTTATAGGCATACAGACTGGTTTCCTGCAAACACACACACAGACACGCACACACACTGTCACACTCACAACACACACTCACACTGGATATCCAGCAAACTCGTGAACACTTGGAACTGCCCTCACACACTCAGAAATGTGGATCTGAAACACAATACGCAAGAACACACAAATACACCCATCGACTTTTTCATACAGGCATACACAATGGTTACCCGAAAACACACACACACACACACACACACTGTCACACTCGCAACACAGCACTCACACTGGGCCTCGGCAGAGCCATCAACACTTGGAACTGCCCTAACATACTCACAAACGTTTTCCCGACACACACATACACAAGAAACACACACAAACACCCATGGAATTTTTCTTACAGGCGTACACAGGGGGTTCTGAAACACACACAGACACACACACACTATCACACTCACAACACCGCACTCACACTGGGTCTCCAACACAGCCGTCAACACTTGGAACTGCTTTAACATAATCACAAACATGGTCCTGACACACACATATACAAATAACACACACAAACACCCATTGACTTTTTCTTGCAGGCATACACAATGGTTTCCTGCAAACACACACACACACACACACACACACAAAAGTCACACTCACGACAGAGCACTCACATTGGATCTCCAGCAGAGCCATGAACACTTGGAATTACCTTAACATATTCACAAACGTGGTCCCGAAACACACATGCAGAAGAAACACACAAAAACACCCTACGACTTTTTCTTACAGACATACACAATGGTATCCAGCAAAACACATACACACACACACACATACACTATCACACGCACAACACAGCACTCACACTGGGTCCCCGGCATAGCCATCAACAGTTGGAACTGCCCTAACATACTCACAAACGTGGTCCCGACACACACATACACAAGAAACACACACAAACTCCCATTGACTTTTACTTACAGTCATGCACAATGGTTTCCGCAAACACACACACACACACACACTATCACACTCACAACACAGCATTCACACTGGCACTTGAATCTGCCCTAACATACAAACAAACATGGTCCCGACACACACATACACAAGAAACACACACAAACACCCATCAACATTTTGTTACAGGCAGACAGAGTGGGGTTTCCCCAAACACACACACACACACACACACACTGTCACACTAACAGCACAGTACGCACACTGGGCCTCGGCAGAGCCATCAACCCTTGGAACTGCCCTAACATACTCACAAACGTTTTCCCGACACACACATACACAAGAAACACACACAAACACCCATCGACTTTTTCTTACAGGCATACACAACGGTTTCCCGCGAACACACACACACAGAGTCACACTTACAACACAGCACTCACAATGGGTATCCAGCAGAACCATCAACACTTGGAACTGCCCTAAAATATTGACAAATGTGGTCGCGACACACACATACACATGAAACTCACACAAACACCCATCGACTTTTTCTTAGAAGCATACACTGTGGGGTTCCCCCAAACACACACACACACACAGACACACACACACTATCACACTCACAACACAGCACTCTCACTGGGTCTCCAGCAGAGCCATCAACACTTGGAACTGCCCTAACATATTCACAAATGTGGTCCCGACACACACATACAGAAGAAACACACACAAACACCCATGGAATTTTTCTTATAGGCATACAGACTGGTTTCCTGCAAACACACACACAGACACGCACACACACTGTCACACTCACAACACACACTCACACTGGATATCCAGCAAACTCGTGAACACTTGGAACTGCCCTCACACACTCAGAAATGTGGATCTGAAACACAATACGCAAGAACACACAAATACACCCATCGACTTTTTCATACAGGCATACACAATGGTTACCCGAAAACACACACACACACACACACACACTGTCACACTCGCAACACAGCACTCACACTGGGCCTCGGCAGAGCCATCAACACTTGGAACTGCCCTAACATACTCACAAACGTTTTCCCGACACACACATACACAAGAAACACACACAAACACCCATGGAATTTTTCTTACAGGCGTACACAGGGGGTTCTGAAACACAAACAGACACACACACACTATCACACTCACAACACCGCACTCACACTGGGTCTCCAACACAGCCGTCAACACTTGGAACTGCTTTAACATAATCACAAACATGGTCCTGACACACACATATACAAATAACACACACAAACACCCATCGACTTTTTCTTGCAGGCATACACAATGGTTTCCTGCAAACACACACACACACACACACACACACAAAAGTCACACTCACGACAGAGCACTCACATTGGATCTCCAGCAGAGCCATGAACACTTGGAATTACCTTAACATATTCACAAACGTGGTCCCGAAACACACATGCAGAAGAAACACACAAAAACACCCTACAACTTTTTCTTACAGACATACACAATGGTATCCAGCAAAACACACACACACACACACACACATACACTATCACACGCACAACACAGCACTCACACTGGGTCCCCGGCATAGCCATCAACAGTTGGAACTGCCCTAACATACTCACAAACGTGGTCCCGACACACACATACACAAGAAACACACACAAACTCCCATTGACTTTTACTTACAGTCATGCACAATGGTTTCCGCAAACACACACACACACACACTATCACACTCACAACACAGCATTCACACTGGCACTTGAATCTGCCCTAACATACAAACAAACGTGGTCCCGACACACACATACACAAGAAACACACACAAACACCCATCAACATTTTGTTACAGGCAGACAGAGTGGGGTTTCCCCAAACACACACACACACACACACACTGTCACACTAACAGCACAGTACGCACACTGGGCCTCGGCAGAGCCATCAACCCTTGGAACTGCCCTAACATACTCACAAACGTTTTCCCGACACACACATACACAAGAAACACACACAAACACCCATCGACTTTTTCTTACAGGCATACACAACGGTTTCCCGCGAACACACACACACAGAGTCACACTTACAACACAGCACTCACAATGGGTATCCAGCAGAACCATCAACACTTGGAACTGCCCTAAAATATTGACAAATGTGGTCGCGACACACACATACACATGAAACTCACACAAACATCCATCGCCTTATTCTTACAGGCATACACAATGTTTTCCCGCCAACACAAACACACACAGAAACACACACTGCCACACTCACAACACAGCATTCACACTGGCACTTGGAACTGCCACAACATACTCACATACGTGGTCCCGACACACACATACACAAGAAACACACACAAACACCCATCGACTTTTTCTTAGAAGCATACACTGTGGGGTTCCCCCAAACACACACACACACAGAGACACACACACACTATCACACTCACAACACAGCACTCTCACTGGGTCTCCAGCAGAGCCATCAACACTTGGAACTGCCCTAACATATTCACAAATGTGGTCCCGACACACACATACAGAAGAAACACACACAAACACCCATGGAATTTTTCTTATAGGCATACAGACTGGTTTCCTGCAAACACACACACAGACACGCACACACACTGTCACACTCACAACACACACTCACACTGGATATCCAGCAAACTCGTGAACACTTGGAACTGCCCTCACACACTCAGAAATGTGGATCTGAAACACAATACGCAAGAACACACAAATACACCCATCGACTTTTTCATACAGGCATACACAATGGTTACCCGAAAACACACACACACACACACACACACACTGTCACACTCGCAACACAGCACTCACACTGGGCCTCGGCAGAGCCATCAACACTTGGAACTGCCCTAACATACTCACAAACGTTTTCCCGACACACACATACACAAGAAACACACACAAACACCCATGGAATTTTTCTTACAGGCGTACACAGGGGGTTCTGAAACACACACAGACACACACACACTATCACACTCACAACACCGCACTCACACTGGGTCTCCAACACAGCCGTCAACACTTGGAACTGCTTTAACATAATCACAAACATGGTCCTGACACACACATATACAAATAACACACACAAACACCCATTGACTTTTTCTTGCAGGCATACACAATGGTTTCCTGCAAACACACACACACACACACACACACACAAAAGTCACACTCACGACAGAGCACTCACATTGGATCTCCAGCAGAGCCATGAACACTTGGAATTACCTTAACATATTCACAAACGTGGTCCCGAAACACACATGCAGAAGAAACACACAAAAACACCCTACGACTTTTTCTTACAGACATACACAATGGTATCCAGCAAAACACATACACACACACACACATACACTATCACACGCACAACACAGCACTCACACTGGGTCCCCGGCATAGCCATCAACAGTTGGAACTGCCCTAACATACTCACAAACGTGGTCCCGACACACACATACACAAGAAACACACACAAACTCCCATTGACTTTTACTTACAGTCATGCACAATGGTTTCCGCAAACACACACACACACACACACTATCACACTCACAACACAGCATTCACACTGGCACTTGAATCTGCCCTAACATACAAACAAACATGGTCCCGACACACACATACACAAGAAACACACACAAACACCCATCAACATTTTGTTACAGGCAGACAGAGTGGGGTTTCCCCAAACACACACACACACACACACACACTGTCACACTAACAGCACAGTACGCACACTGGGCCTCGGCAGAGCCATCAACCCTTGGAACTGCCCTAACATACTCACAAACGTTTTCCCGACACACACATACACAAGAAACACACACAAACACCCATCGACTTTTTCTTACAGGCATACACAACGGTTTCCCGCGAACACACACACACAGAGTCACACTTACAACACAGCACTCACAATGGGTATCCAGCAGAACCATCAACACTTGGAACTGCCCTAAAATATTGACAAATGTGGTCGCGACACACACATACACATGAAACTCACACAAACATCCATCGACTTATTCTTACAGGCATACACAATGTTTTCCCGCCAACACAAACACACACAGAAACACACACTGCCACACTCATAACACAGCATTCACACTGGCACTTGGAACTGCCACAACATACTCACATACGTGGTCCCGACACACACATACACAAGAAACACACACAAACACCCATCGACTTTTTCTTAGAAGCATACACTGTGGGGTTCCCCCAAACACACACACACACAGAGACACACACACACTATCACACTCACAACACAGCACTCTCACTGGGTCTCCAGCAGAGCCATCAACACTTGGAACTGCCCTAACATATTCACAAATGTGGTCCCGACACACACATACAGAAGAAACACACACAAACACCCATGGAATTTTTCTTATAGGCATACAGACTGGTTTCCTGCAAACACACACACAGACACGCACACACACTGTCACACTCACAACACACACTCACACTGGATATCCAGCAAACTCGTGAACACTTGGAACTGCCCTCACACACTCAGAAATGTGGATCTGAAACACAATACGCAAGAACACACAAATACACCCATCGACTTTTTCATACAGGCATACACAATGGTTACCCGAAAACACACACACACACACACACACTGTCACACTCGCAACACAGCACTCACACTGGGCCTCGGCAGAGCCATCAACACTTGGAACTGCCCTAACATACTCACAAACGTTTTCCCGACACACACATACACAAGAAACACACACAAACACCCATGGAATTTTTCTTACAGGCGTACACAGGGGGTTCTGAAACACACACAGACACACACACACTATCACACTCACAACACCGCACTCACACTGGGTCTCCAACACAGCCGTCAACACTTGGAACTGCTTTAACATAATCACAAACATGGTCCTGACACACACATATACAAATAACACACACAAACACCCATCGACTTTTTCTTGCAGGCATACACAATGGTTTCCTGCAAACACACACACACACACACACACACACAAAAGTCACACTCACGACAGAGCACTCACATTGGATCTCCAGCAGAGCCATGAACACTTGGAATTACCTTAACATATTCACAAACGTGGTCCCGAAACACACATGCAGAAGAAACACACAAAAACACCCTACGACTTTTTCTTACAGACATACACAATGGTATCCAGCAAAACACACACACACACACACACATACACTATCACACGCACAACACAGCACTCACACTGGGTCCCCGGCATAGCCATCAACAGTTGGAACTGCCCTAACATACTCACAAACGTGGTCCCGACACACACATACACAAGAAACACACACAAACTCCCATTGACTTTTACTTACAGTCATGCACAATGGTTTCCGCAAACACACACACACACACACACTATCACACTCACAACACAGCATTCACACTGGCACTTGAATCTGCCCTAACATACAAACAAACGTGGTCCCGACCCACACATACACAAGAAACACACACAAACACCCATCAACATTTTGTTACAGGCAGACAGAGTGGGGTTTCCCCAAACACACACACACACACACACACTGTCACACTAACAGCACAGTACGCACACTGGGCCTCGGCAGAGCCATCAACCCTTGGAACTGCCCTAACATACTCACAAACGTTTTCCCGACACACACATACACAAGAAACACACACAAACACCCATCGACTTTTTCTTACAGGCATACACAACGGTTTCCCGCGAACACACACACACAGAGTCACACTTACAACACAGCACTCACAATGGGTATCCAGCAGAACCATCAACACTTGGAACTGCCCTAAAATATTGACAAATGTGGTCGCGACACACACATACACATGAAACTCACACAAACATCCATCGACTTATTCTTACAGGCATACACAATGTTTTCCCGCCAACACAAACACACACAGAAACACACACTGCCACACTCACAACACAGCATTCACACTGGCACTTGGAACTGCCACAACATACTCACATACGTGGTCCCGACACACACATACACAAGAAACACACACAAACACCCATCGACTTTTTCTTAGAAGCATACACTGTGGGGTTCCCCCAAACACACACACACACAGAGACACACACACACTATCACACTCACAACACAGCACTCTCACTGGGTCTCCAGCAGAGCCATCAACACTTGGAACTGCCCTAACATATTCACAAATGTGGTCCCGACACACACATACAGAAGAAACACACACAAACACCCATGGAATTTTTCTTATAGGCATACAGACTGGTTTCCTGCAAACACACACACAGACACGCACACACACTGTCACACTCACAACACACACTCACACTGGATATCCAGCAAACTCGTGAACACTTGGAACTGCCCTCACACACTCAGAAATGTGGATCTGAAACACAATACGCAAGAACACACAAATACACCCATCGACTTTTTCATACAGGCATACACAATGGTTACCCGAAAACACACACACACACACACACACTGTCACACTCGCAACACAGCACTCACACTGGGCCTCGGCAGAGCCATCAACACTTGGAACTGCCCTAACATACTCACAAACGTTTTCCCGACACACACATACACAAGAAACACACACAAACACCCATGGAATTTTTCTTACAGGCGTACACAGGGGGTTCTGAAACACACACAGACACACACACACTATCACACTCACAACACCGCACTCACACTGGGTCTCCAACACAGCCGTCAACACTTGGAACTGCTTTAACATAATCACAAACATGGTCCTGACACACACATATACAAATAACACACACAAACACCCATCGACTTTTTCTTGCAGGCATACACAATGGTTTCCTGCAACACACACACACACACACACACACACACACACAAAGTCACACTCACGACAGAGCACTCACATTGGATCTCCAGCAGAGCCATGAACACTTGGAATTACCTTAACATATTCACAAACGTGGTCCCGAAACACACATGCAGAAGAAACACACAAAAACACCCTACGACTTTTTCTTACAGACATACACAATGGTATCCAGCAAAACACACACACACACACACACATACACTATCACACGCACAACACAGCACTCACACTGGGTCCCCGGCATAGCCATCAACAGTTGGAACTGCCCTAACATACTCACAAACGTGGTCCCGACACACACATACACAAGAAACACACACAAACTCCCATTGACTTTTACTTACAGTCATGCACAATGGTTTCCGCAAACACACACACACACACACTATCACACTCACAACACAGCATTCACACTGGCACTTGAATCTGCCCTAACATACAAACAAACGTGGTCCCGACACACACATACACAAGAAACACACACAAACACCCATCAACATTTTGTTACAGGCAGACAGAGTGGGGTTTCCCCAAACACACACACACACACACACACACACTGTCACACTAACAGCACAGTACGCACACTGGGCCTCGGCAGAGCCATCAACCCTTGGAACTGCCCTAACATACTCACAAACGTTTTCCCGACACACACATACACAAGAAACACACACAAACACCCATCGACTTTTTCTTACAGGCATACACAACGGTTTCCCGCGAACACACACACACAGAGTCACACTTACAACACAGCACTCACAATGGGTATCCAGCAGAACCATCAACACTTGGAACTGCCCTAAAATATTGACAAATGTGGTCGCGACACACACATACACATGAAACTCACACAAACATCCATCGCCTTATTCTTACAGGCATACACAATGTTTTCCCGCCAACACAAACACACACAGAAACACACACTGCCACACTCACAACACAGCATTCACACTGGCACTTGGAACTGCCACAACATACTCACATACGTGGTCCCGACACACACATACACAAGAAACACACACAAACACCCATCGACTTTTTCTTAGAAGCATACACTGTGGGGTTCCCCCAAACACACACACACACAGAGACACACACACACTATCACACTCACAACACAGCACTCTCACTGGGTCTCCAGCAGAGCCATCAACACTTGGAACTGCCCTAACATATTCACAAATGTGGTCCCGACACACACATACAGAAGAAACACACACAAACACCCATGGAATTTTTCTTATAGGCATACAGACTGGTTTCCTGCAAACACACACACAGACACGCACACACACTGTCACACTCACAACACACACTCACACTGGATATCCAGCAAACTCGTGAACACTTGGAACTGCCCTCACACACTCAGAAATGTGGATCTGAAACACAATACGCAAGAACACACAAATACACCCATCGACTTTTTCATACAGGCATACACAATGGTTACCCGAAAACACACACACACACACACACACTGTCACACTCGCAACACAGCACTCACACTGGGCCTCGGCAGAGCCATCAACACTTGGAACTGCCCTAACATACTCACAAACGTTTTCCCGACACACACATACACAAGAAACACACACAAACACCCATGGAATTTTTCTTACAGGCGTACACAGGGGGTTCTGAAACACACACAGACACACACACACTATCACACTCACAACACCGCACTCACACTGGGTCTCCAACACAGCCGTCAACACTTGGAACTGCTTTAACATAATCACAAACATGGTCCTGACACACACATATACAAATAACACACACAAACACCCATCGACTTTTTCTTGCAGGCATACACAATGGTTTCCTGCAAACACACACACACACACACACACACAAAAGTCACACTCACGACAGAGCACTCACATTGGATCTCCAGCAGAGCCATGAACACTTGGAATTACCTTAACATATTCACAAACGTGGTCCCGAAACACACATGCAGAAGAAACACACAAAAACACCCTACGACTTTTTCTTACAGACATACACAATGGTATCCAGCAAAACACACACACACACACACACATACACTATCACACGCACAACACAGCACTCACACTGGGTCCCCGGCATAGCCATCAACAGTTGGAACTGCCCTAACATACTCACAAACGTGGTCCCGACACACACATACACAAGAAACACACACAAACTCCCATTGACTTTTACTTACAGTCATGCACAATGGTTTCCGCAAACACACACACACACACACTATCACACTCACAACACAGCATTCACACTGGCACTTGAATCTGCCCTAACATACAAACAAACGTGGTCCCGACACACACATACACAAGAAACACACACAAACACCCATCAACATTTTGTTACAGGCAGACAGAGTGGGGTTTCCCCAAACACACACACACACACACACACACACACTGTCACACTAACAGCACAGTACGCACACTGGGCCTCGGCAGAGCCATCAACCCTTGGAACTGCCCTAACATACTCACAAACGTTTTCCCGACACACACATACACAAGAAACACACACAAACACCCATCGACTTTTTCTTACAGGCATACACAACGGTTTCCCGCGAACACACACACACACAGTCACACTTACAACACAGCACTCACAATGGGTATCCAGCAGAACCATCAACACTTGGAACTGCCCTAAAATATTGACAAATGTGGTCGCGACACACACATACACATGAAACTCACACAAACATCCATCGACTTATTCTTACAGGCATACACAATGTTTTCCCGCCAACACAAACACACACAGAAACACACACTGCCACACTCACAACACAGCATTCACACTGGCACTTGGAACTGCCACAACATACTCACATACGTGGTCCCGACACACACATACACAAGAAACACACACAAACACCCATCGACTTTTTCTTAGAAGCATACACTGTGGGGTTCCCCCAAACACACACACACACAGAGACACACACACACTATCACACTCACAACACAGCACTCTCACTGGGTCTCCAGCAGAGCCATCAACACTTGGAACTGCCCTAACATATTCACAAATGTGGTCCCGACACACACATACAGAAGAAACACACACAAACACCCATGGAATTTTTCTTATAGGCATACAGACTGGTTTCCTGCAAACACACACACAGACACGCACACACACTGTCACACTCACAACACACACTCACACTGGATATCCAGCAAACTCGTGAACACTTGGAACTGCCCTCACACACTCAGAAATGTGGATCTGAAACACAATACGCAAGAACACACAAATACACCCATCGACTTTTTCATACAGGCATACACAATGGTTACCCGAAAACACACACACACACACACACACACTGTCACACTCGCAACACAGCACTCACACTGGGCCTCGGCAGAGCCATCAACACTTGGAACTGCCCTAACATACTCACAAACGTTTTCCCGACACACACATACACAAGAAACACACACAAACACCCATGGAATTTTTCTTACAGGCGTACACAGGGGGTTCTGAAACACACACAGACACACACACACTATCACACTCACAACACCGCACTCACACTGGGTCTCCAACACAGCCGTCAACACTTGGAACTGCTTTAACATAATCACAAACATGGTCCTGACACACACATATACAAATAACACACACAAACACCCATCGACTTTTTCTTGCAGGCATACACAATGGTTTCCTGCAAACACACACACACACACACACACACAAAAGTCACACTCACGACAGAGCACTCACATTGGATCTCCAGCAGAGCCATGAACACTTGGAATTACCTTAACATATTCACAAACGTGGTCCCGAAACACACATGCAGAAGAAACACACAAAAACACCCTACGACTTTTTCTTACAGACATACACAATGGTATCCAGCAAAACACACACACACACACACACATACACTATCACACGCACAACACAGCACTCACACTGGGTCCCCGGCATAGCCATCAACAGTTGGAACTGCCCTAACATACTCACAAACGTGGTCCCGACACACACATACACAAGAAACACACACAAACTCCCATTGACTTTTACTTACAGTCATGCACAATGGTTTCCGCAAACACACACACACACACACTATCACACTCACAACACAGCATTCACACTGGCACTTGAATCTGCCCTAACATACAAACAAACGTGGTCCCGACACACACATACACAAGAAACACACACAAACACCCATCAACATTTTGTTACAGGCAGACAGAGTGGGGTTTCCCCAAACACACACACACACACACACACACACACTGTCACACTAACAGCACAGTACGCACACTGGGCCTCGGCAGAGCCATCAACCCTTGGAACTGCCCTAACATACTCACAAACGTTTTCCCGACACACACATACACAAGAAACACACACAAACACCCATCGACTTTTTCTTACAGGCATACACAACGGTTTCCCGCGAACACACACACACAGAGTCACACTTACAACACAGCACTCACAATGGGTATCCAGCAGAACCATCAACACTTGGAACTGCCCTAAAATATTGACAAATGTGGTCGCGACACACACATACACATGAAACTCACACAAACATCCATCGACTTATTCTTACAGGCATACACAATGTTTTCCCGCCAACACAAACACACACAGAAACACACACTGCCACACTCACAACACAGCATTCACACTGGCACTTGGAACTGCCACAACATACTCACATACGTGGTCCCGACACACACATACACAAGAAACACACACAAACACCCATCGACTTTTTCTTAGAAGCATACACTGTGGGGTTCCCCCAAACACACACACACACAGAGACACACACACACTATCACACTCACAACACAGCACTCTCACTGGGTCTCCAGCAGAGCCATCAACACTTGGAACTGCCCTAACATATTCACAAATGTGGTCCCGACACACACATACAGAAGAAACACACACAAACACCCATGGAATTTTTCTTAAAGGCATACAGACTGGTTTCCTGCAAACACACACACAGACACGCACACACACTGTCACACTCACAACACACACTCACACTGGATATCCAGCAAACTCGTGAACACTTGGAACTGCCCTCACACACTCAGAAATGTGGATCTGAAACACAATACGCAAGAACACACAAATACACCCATCGACTTTTTCATACAGGCATACACAATGGTTACCCGAAAACACACACACACACACACACACACTGTCACACTCGCAACACAGCACTCACACTGGGCCTCGGCAGAGCCATCAACACTTGGAACTGCCCTAACATACTCACAAACGTTTTCCCGACACACACATACACAAGAAACACACACAAACACCCATGGAATTTTTCTTACAGGCGTACACAGGGGGTTCTGAAACACACACAGACACACACACACTATCACACTCACAACACCGCACTCACACTGGGTCTCCAACACAGCCGTCAACACTTGGAACTGCTTTAACATAATCACAAACATGGTCCTGACACACACATATACAAATAACACACACAAACACCCATCGACTTTTTCTTGCAGGCATACACAATGGTTTCCTGCAAACACACACACACACACACACACACACAAAAGTCACACTCACGACAGAGCACTCACATTGGATCTCCAGCAGAGCCATGAACACTTGGAATTACCTTAACATATTCACAAACGTGGTCCCGAAACACACATGCAGAAGAAACACACAAAAACACCCTACGACTTTTTCTTACAGACATACACAATGGTATCCAGCAAAACACATACACACACACACACATACACTATCACACGCACAACACAGCACTCACACTGGGTCCCCGGCATAGCCATCAACAGTTGGAACTGCCCTAACATACTCACAAACGTGGTCCCGACACACACATACACAAGAAACACACACAAACTCCCATTGACTTTTACTTACAGTCATGCACAATGGTTTCCGCAAACACACACACACACACACACTATCACACTCACAACACAGCATTCACACTGGCACTTGAATCTGCCCTAACATACAAACAAACATGGTCCCGACACACACATACACAAGAAACACACACAAACACCCATCAACATTTTGTTACAGGCAGACAGAGTGGGGTTTCCCCAAACACACACACACACACACACACACACTGTCACACTAACAGCACAGTACGCACACTGGGCCTCGGCAGAGCCATCAACCCTTGGAACTGCCCTAACATACTCACAAACGTTTTCCCGACACACACATACACAAGAAACACACACAAACACCCATCGACTTTTTCTTACAGGCATACACAACGGTTTCCCGCGAACACACACACACAGAGTCACACTTACAACACAGCACTCACAATGGGTATCCAGCAGAACCATCAACACTTGGAACTGCCCTAAAATATTGACAAATGTGGTCGCGACACACACATACACATGAAACTCACACAAACATCCATCGACTTATTCTTACAGGCATACACAATGTTTTCCCGCCAACACAAACACACACAGAAACACACACTGCCACACTCATAACACAGCATTCACACTGGCACTTGGAACTGCCACAACATACTCACATACGTGGTCCCGACACACACATACACAAGAAACACACACAAACACCCATCGACTTTTTCTTAGAAGCATACACTGTGGGGTTCCCCCAAACACACACACACACAGAGACACACACACACTATCACACTCACAACACAGCACTCTCACTGGGTCTCCAGCAGAGCCATCAACACTTGGAACTGCCCTAACATATTCACAAATGTGGTCCCGACACACACATACAGAAGAAACACACACAAACACCCATGGAATTTTTCTTATAGGCATACAGACTGGTTTCCTGCAAACACACACACAGACACGCACACACACTGTCACACTCACAACACACACTCACACTGGATATCCAGCAAACTCGTGAACACTTGGAACTGCCCTCACACACTCAGAAATGTGGATCTGAAACACAATACGCAAGAACACACAAATACACCCATCGACTTTTTCATACAGGCATACACAATGGTTACCCGAAAACACACACACACACACACACACTGTCACACTCGCAACACAGCACTCACACTGGGCCTCGGCAGAGCCATCAACACTTGGAACTGCCCTAACATACTCACAAACGTTTTCCCGACACACACATACACAAGAAACACACACAAACACCCATGGAATTTTTCTTACAGGCGTACACAGGGGGTTCTGAAACACACACAGACACACACACACTATCACACTCACAACACCGCACTCACACTGGGTCTCCAACACAGCCGTCAACACTTGGAACTGCTTTAACATAATCACAAACATGGTCCTGACACACACATATACAAATAACACACACAAACACCCATCGACTTTTTCTTGCAGGCATACACAATGGTTTCCTGCAAACACACACACACACACACACACACACACAAAAGTCACACTCACGACAGAGCACTCACATTGGATCTCCAGCAGAGCCATGAACACTTGGAATTACCTTAACATATTCACAAACGTGGTCCCGAAACACACATGCAGAAGAAACACACAAAAACACCCTACGACTTTTTCTTACAGACATACACAATGGTATCCAGCAAAACACACACACACACACACACATACACTATCACACGCACAACACAGCACTCACACTGGGTCCCCGGCATAGCCATCAACAGTTGGAACTGCCCTAACATACTCACAAACGTGGTCCCGACACACACATACACAAGAAACACACACAAACTCCCATTGACTTTTACTTACAGTCATGCACAATGGTTTCCGCAAACACACACACACACACACACTATCACACTCACAACACAGCATTCACACTGGCACTTGAATCTGCCCTAACATACAAACAAACGTGGTCCCGACCCACACATACACAAGAAACACACACAAACACCCATCAACATTTTGTTACAGGCAGACAGAGTGGGGTTTCCCCAAACACACACACACACACACACACTGTCACACTAACAGCACAGTACGCACACTGGGCCTCGGCAGAGCCATCAACCCTTGGAACTGCCCTAACATACTCACAAACGTTTTCCCGACACACACATACACAAGAAACACACACAAACACCCATCGACTTTTTCTTACAGGCATACACAACGGTTTCCCGCGAACACACACACACAGAGTCACACTTACAACACAGCACTCACAATGGGTATCCAGCAGAACCATCAACACTTGGAACTGCCCTAAAATATTGACAAATGTGGTCGCGACACACACATACACATGAAACTCACACAAACATCCATCGACTTATTCTTACAGGCATACACAATGTTTTCCCGCCAACACAAACACACACAGAAACACACACTGCCACACTCACAACACAGCATTCACACTGGCACTTGGAACTGCCACAACATACTCACATACGTGGTCCCGACACACACATACACAAGAAACACACACAAACACCCATCGACTTTTTCTTAGAAGCATACACTGTGGGGTTCCCCCAAACACACACACACACAGAGACACACACACACTATCACACTCACAACACAGCACTCTCACTGGGTCTCCAGCAGAGCCATCAACACTTGGAACTGCCCTAACATATTCACAAATGTGGTCCCGACACACACATACAGAAGAAACACACACAAACACCCATGGAATTTTTCTTATAGGCATACAGACTGGTTTCCTGCAAACACACACACAGACACGCACACACACTGTCACACTCACAACACACACTCACACTGGATATCCAGCAAACTCGTGAACACTTGGAACTGCCCTCACACACTCAGAAATGTGGATCTGAAACACAATACGCAAGAACACACAAATACACCCATCGACTTTTTCATACAGGCATACACAATGGTTACCCGAAAACACACACACACACACACACTGTCACACTCGCAACACAGCACTCACACTGGGCCTCGGCAGAGCCATCAACACTTGGAACTGCCCTAACATACTCACAAACGTTTTCCCGACACACACATACACAAGAAACACACACAAACACCCATGGAATTTTTCTTACAGGCGTACACAGGGGGTTCTGAAACACACACAGACACACACACACTATCACACTCACAACACCGCACTCACACTGGGTCTCCAACACAGCCGTCAACACTTGGAACTGCTTTAACATAATCACAAACATGGTCCTGACACACACATATACAAATAACACACACAAACACCCATCGACTTTTTCTTGCAGGCATACACAATGGTTTCCTGCAAACACACACACACACACACACACACACACACAAAAGTCACACTCACGACAGAGCACTCACATTGGATCTCCAGCAGAGCCATGAACACTTGGAATTACCTTAACATATTCACAAACGTGGTCCCGAAACACACATGCAGAAGAAACACACAAAAACACCCTACGACTTTTTCTTACAGACATACACAATGGTATCCAGCAAAACACACACACACACACACACATACACTATCACACGCACAACACAGCACTCACACTGGGTCCCCGGCATAGCCATCAACAGTTGGAACTGCCCTAACATACTCACAAACGTGGTCCCGACACACACATACACAAGAAACACACACAAACTCCCATTGACTTTTACTTACAGTCATGCACAATGGTTTCCGCAAACACACACACACACACTATCACACTCACAACACAGCATTCACACTGGCACTTGAATCTGCCCTAACATACAAACAAACGTGGTCCCGACACACACATACACAAGAAACACACACAAACACCCATCAACATTTTGTTACAGGCAGACAGAGTGGGGTTTCCCCAAACACACACACACACACACACACACTGTCACACTAACAGCACAGTACGCACACTGGGCCTCGGCAGAGCCATCAACCCTTGGAACTGCCCTAACATACTCACAAACGTTTTCCCGACACACACATACACAAGAAACACACACAAACACCCATCGACTTTTTCTTACAGGCATACACAACGGTTTCCCGCGAACACACACACACAGAGTCACACTTACAACACAGCACTCACAATGGGTATCCAGCAGAACCATCAACACTTGGAACTGCCCTAAAATATTGACAAATGTGGTCGCGACACACACATACACATGAAACTCACACAAACATCCATCGCCTTATTCTTACAGGCATACACAATGTTTTCCCGCCAACACAAACACACACAGAAACACACACTGCCACACTCACAACACAGCATTCACACTGGCACTTGGAACTGCCACAACATACTCACATACGTGGTCCCGACACACACATACACAAGAAACACACACAAACACCCATCGACTTTTTCTTAGAAGCATACACTGTGGGGTTCCCCCAAACACACACACACACAGAGACACACACACACTATCACACTCACAACACAGCACTCTCACTGGGTCTCCAGCAGAGCCATCAACACTTGGAACTGCCCTAACATATTCACAAATGTGGTCCCGACACACACATACAGAAGAAACACACACAAACACCCATGGAATTTTTCTTATAGGCATACAGACTGGTTTCCTGCAAACACACACACAGACACGCACACACACTGTCACACTCACAACACACACTCACACTGGATATCCAGCAAACTCGTGAACACTTGGAACTGCCCTCACACACTCAGAAATGTGGATCTGAAACACAATACGCAAGAACACACAAATACACCCATCGACTTTTTCATACAGGCATACACAATGGTTACCCGAAAACACACACACACACACACACACACTGTCACACTCGCAACACAGCACTCACACTGGGCCTCGGCAGAGCCATCAACACTTGGAACTGCCCTAACATACTCACAAACGTTTTCCCGACACACACATACACAAGAAACACACACAAACACCCATGGAATTTTTCTTACAGGCGTACACAGGGGGTTCTGAAACACACACAGACACACACACACTATCACACTCACAACACCGCACTCACACTGGGTCTCCAACACAGCCGTCAACACTTGGAACTGCTTTAACATAATCACAAACATGGTCCTGACACACACATATACAAATAACACACACAAACACCCATCGACTTTTTCTTGCAGGCATACACAATGGTTTCCTGCAAACACACACACACACACACACACAAAAGTCACACTCACGACAGAGCACTCACATTGGATCTCCAGCAGAGCCATGAACACTTGGAATTACCTTAACATATTCACAAACGTGGTCCCGAAACACACATGCAGAAGAAACACACAAAAACACCCTACGACTTTTTCTTACAGACATACACAATGGTATCCAGCAAAACACATACACACACACACACATACACTATCACACGCACAACACAGCACTCACACTGGGTCCCCGGCATAGCCATCAACAGTTGGAACTGCCCTAACATACTCACAAACGTGGTCCCGACACACACATACACAAGAAACACACACAAACTCCCATTGACTTTTACTTACAGTCATGCACAATGGTTTCCGCAAACACACACACACACACACACTATCACACTCACAACACAGCATTCACACTGGCACTTGAATCTGCCCTAACATACAAACAAACGTGGTCCCGACCCACACATACACAAGAAACACACACAAACACCCATCAACATTTTGTTACAGGCAGACAGAGTGGGGTTTCCCCAAACACACACACACACACACACACTGTCACACTAACAGCACAGTACGCACACTGGGCCTCGGCAGAGCCATCAACCCTTGGAACTGCCCTAACATACTCACAAACGTTTTCCCGACACACACATACACAAGAAACACACACAAACACCCATCGACTTTTTCTTACAGGCATACACAACGGTTTCCCGCGAACACACACACACAGAGTCACACTTACAACACAGCACTCACAATGGGTATCCAGCAGAACCATCAACACTTGGAACTGCCCTAAAATATTGACAAATGTGGTCGCGACACACACATACACATGAAACTCACACAAACATCCATCGACTTATTCTTACAGGCATACACAATGTTTTCCCGCCAACACAAACACACACAGAAACACACACTGCCACACTCACAACACAGCATTCACACTGGCACTTGGAACTGCCACAACATACTCACATACGTGGTCCCGACACACACATACACAAGAAACACACACAAACACCCATCGACTTTTTCTTAGAAGCATACACTGTGGGGTTCCCCCAAACACACACACACACAGAGACACACACACACTATCACACTCACAACACAGCACTCTCACTGGGTCTCCAGCAGAGCCATCAACACTTGGAACTGCCCTAACATATTCACAAATGTGGTCCCGACACACACATACAGAAGAAACACACACAAACACCCATGGAATTTTTCTTATAGGCATACAGACTGGTTTCCTGCAAACACACACACAGACACGCACACACACTGTCACACTCACAACACACACTCACACTGGATATCCAGCAAACTCGTGAACACTTGGAACTGCCCTCACACACTCAGAAATGTGGATCTGAAACACAATACGCAAGAACACACAAATACACCCATCGACTTTTTCATACAGGCATACACAATGGTTACCCGAAAACACACACACACACACACACACACTGTCACACTCGCAACACAGCACTCACACTGGGCCTCGGCAGAGCCATCAACACTTGGAACTGCCCTAACATACTCACAAACGTTTTCCCGACACACACATACACAAGAAACACACACAAACACCCATGGAATTTTTCTTACAGGCGTACACAGGGGGTTCTGAAACACACACAGACACACACACACTATCACACTCACAACACCGCACTCACACTGGGTCTCCAACACAGCCGTCAACACTTGGAACTGCTTTAACATAATCACAAACATGGTCCTGACACACACATATACAAATAACACACACAAACACCCATCGACTTTTTCTTGCAGGCATACACAATGGTTTCCTGCAAACACACACACACACACACAAAAGTCACACTCACGACAGAGCACTCACATTGGATCTCCAGCAGAGCCATGAACACTTGGAATTACCTTAACATATTCACAAACGTGGTCCCGAAACACACATGCAGAAGAAACACACAAAAACACCCTACGACTTTTTCTTACAGACATACACAATGGTATCCAGCAAAACACACACACACACACACACATACACTATCACACGCACAACACAGCACTCACACTGGGTCCCCGGCATAGCCATCAACAGTTGGAACTGCCCTAACATACTCACAAACGTGGTCCCGACACACACATACACAAGAAACACACACAAACTCCCATTGACTTTTACTTACAGTCATGCACAATGGTTTCCGCAAACACACACACACACACACTATCACACTCACAACACAGCATTCACACTGGCACTTGAATCTGCCCTAACATACAAACAAACGTGGTCCCGACACACACATACACAAGAAACACACACAAACACCCATCAACATTTTGTTACAGGCAGACAGAGTGGGGTTTCCCCAAACACACACACACACACACACACACACACACTGTCACACTAACAGCACAGTACGCACACTGGGCCTCGGCAGAGCCATCAACCCTTGGAACTGCCCTAACATACTCACAAACGTTTTCCCGACACACACATACACAAGAAACACACACAAACACCCATCGACTTTTTCTTACAGGCATACACAACGGTTTCCCGCGAACACACACACACAGAGTCACACTTACAACACAGCACTCACAATGGGTATCCAGCAGAACCATCAACACTTGGAACTGCCCTAAAATATTGACAAATGTGGTCGCGACACACACATACACATGAAACTCACACAAACATCCATCGACTTATTCTTACAGGCATACACAATGTTTTCCCGCCAACACAAACACACACAGAAACACACACTGCCACACTCACAACACAGCATTCACACTGGCACTTGGAACTGCCACAACATACTCACATACGTGGTCCCGACACACACATACACAAGAAACACACACAAACACCCATCGACTTTTTCTTAGAAGCATACACTGTGGGGTTCCCCCAAACACACACACACACAGAGACACACACACACTATCACACTCACAACACAGCACTCTCACTGGGTCTCCAGCAGAGCCATCAACACTTGGAACTGCCCTAACATATTCACAAATGTGGTCCCGACACACACATACAGAAGAAACACACACAAACACCCATGGAATTTTTCTTATAGGCATACAGACTGGTTTCCTGCAAACACACACACAGACACGCACACACACTGTCACACTCACAACACACACTCACACTGGATATCCAGCAAACTCGTGAACACTTGGAACTGCCCTCACACACTCAAAAATGTGGATCTGAAACACAATATGCAAGAACACACAAATACACCCATCGACTTTTTCATACAGGCATACACAATGGTTACCCGAAAACACACACACACACACACACACACACTCTCACACTCACAACACAGCACTCACTCTGTACCTCGGCAGAGACATCAACACTTGGAACTGCCCTCACACACTCACAAATGTGGATCTGAAACACAATACGCAAGAACACACAAATACACCCATCGACTTTTTCATACAGGCATACACAATGGTTACCGGAAAACACACACACACACACACACACTGTCACACTCGCAACACAGCACTCACACTGGGCCTCGGCAGAGCCATCAACACTTGGAACTGCCCTAACATACTCACAAACGTTTTCCCGACACACACATACACAAGAAACACACACAAACACCCATGGAATTTTTCTTACAGGCGTACACAGGGGGTTCTGAAACACACACAGACACACACACACTATCACACTCACAACACCGCACTCACACTGGGTCTCCAACACAGCCGTCAACACTTGGAACTGCTTTAACATAATCACAAACATGGTCCTGACACACACATATACAAATAACACACACAAACACCCATCGACTTTTTCTTGCAGGCATACACAATGGTTTCCTGCAAACACACACACACACACACACACACACAAAAGTCACACTCACGACAGAGCACTCACATTGGATCTCCAGCAGAGCCATGAACACTTGGAATTACCTTAACATATTCACAAACGTGTTCCCGAAACACACATGCAGAAGAAACACACAAAAACACCCTACGACTTTTTCTTACAGACATACACAATGGTATCCAGCAAAACACACACACACACACACACACACATACACTATCACACGCACAACACAGCACTCACACTGGGTCCCCGGCATAGCCATCAACAGTTGGAACTGCCCTAACATACTCACAAACGTGGTCCCAACACACACATACACAAGAAACACACACAAACTCCCATTGACTTTTACTTACAGTCATGCACAATGGTTTCCGCAAACACACACACACCCTATCACACTCACAACACAGCATTCACACTGGCACTTGAATCTGCCCTAACATACAAACAAACGTGGTCCCGACACACACATACACAAGAAACACACACAAACAGCCATCAACTTTTTGTTACAGGCAGACAGAGTGGGGTTTCCCCAAACACACACACACACACACACACACACACACACACACTGTCACACTAACAGCACACTACGCAAACTGGGCCTCGGCAGAGCCATCAACACTTGGAACTGCCCTAACATACTCACAAACGTTTTCCCGACACACACATACACAAGAAACACACACAAACACCCATCGACTTTTTCTTACAGGCGTACACAACGGTTTCCCACGAACACACACACACACAGTCACACTTACAACACAGCACTCACAATGGGTATCCAGCAGAACCATCAACACTTGGAACTGCCCTAAAATATTGACAAATGTGGTCGCGACACACACATACACATGAAACTCACACAAACATCCATCGACTTATTCTTACAGGCATACACAATGTTTTCCCGCCAACACAAACACACACAGAAACACACACTGCCACACTCACAACACAGCATTCACACTGGCACTTGGAACTGCCACAACATACTCACATACGTGGTCCCGACACACACATACACAAGAAACACACACAAACACCCATCGACTTTTTCTTAGAAGCATACACTGTGGGGTTCCCCCAAACACACACACACACAGAGACACACACACACTATCACACTCACAACACAGCACTCTCACTGGGTCTCCAGCAGAGCCATCAACACTTGGAACTGCCCTAACATATTCACAAATGTGGTCCCGACACACACATACAGAAGAAACACACACAAACACCCATGGAATTTTTCTTATAGGCATACAGACTGGTTTCCTGCAAACACACACACAGACACGCACACACACTGTCACACTCACAACACACACTCACACTGGATATCCAGCAAACTCGTGAACACTTGGAACTGCCCTCACACACTCAGAAATGTGGATCTGAAACACAATACGCAAGAACACACAAATACACCCATCGACTTTTTCATACAGGCATACACAATGGTTACCCGAAAACACACACACACACACACACACTGTCACACTCGCAACACAGCACTCACACTGGGCCTCGGCAGAGCCATCAACACTTGGAACTGCCCTAACATACTCACAAACGTTTTCCCGACACACACATACACAAGAAACACACACAAACACCCATGGAATTTTTCTTACAGGCGTACACAGGGGGTTCTGAAACACACACAGACACACACACACTATCACACTCACAACACCGCACTCACACTGGGTCTCCAACACAGCCGTCAACACTTGGAACTGCTTTAACATAATCACAAACATGGTCCTGACACACACATATACAAATAACACACACAAACACCCATCGACTTTTTCTTGCAGGCATACACAATGGTTTCCTGCAAACACACACACACACACACACACACACACAAAAGTCACACTCACGACAGAGCACTCACATTGGATCTCCAGCAGAGCCATGAACACTTGGAATTACCTTAACATATTCACAAACGTGGTCCCGAAACACACATGCAGAAGAAACACACAAAAACACCCTACGACTTTTTCTTACAGACATACACAATGGTATCCAGCAAAACACACACACACACACACATACACTATCACACGCACAACACAGCACTCACACTGGGTCCCCGGCATAGCCATCAACAGTTGGAACTGCCCTAACATACTCACAAACGTGGTCCCGACACACACATACACAAGAAACACACACAAACTCCCATTGACTTTTACTTACAGTCATGCACAATGGTTTCCGCAAACACACACACACACACACTATCACACTCACAACACAGCATTCACACTGGCACTTGAATCTGCCCTAACATACAAACAAACGTGGTCCCGACACACACATACACAAGAAACACACACAAACACCCATCAACATTTTGTTACAGGCAGACAGAGTGGGGTTTCCCCAAACACACACACACACACACACACACACTGTCACACTAACAGCACAGTACGCACACTGGGCCTCGGCAGAGCCATCAACCCTTGGAACTGCCCTAACATACTCACAAACGTTTTCCCGACACACACATACACAAGAAACACACACAAACACCCATCGACTTTTTCTTACAGGCATACACAACGGTTTCCCGCGAACACACACACACAGAGTCACACTTACAACACAGCACTCACAATGGGTATCCAGCAGAACCATCAACACTTGGAACTGCCCTAAAATATTGACAAATGTGGTCGCGACACACACATACACATGAAACTCACACAAACATCCATCGACTTATTCTTACAGGCATACACAATGTTTTCCCGCCAACACAAACACACACAGAAACACACACTGCCACACTCACAACACAGCATTCACACTGGCACTTGGAACTGCCACAACATACTCACATACGTGGTCCCGACACACACATACACAAGAAACACACACAAACACCCATCGACTTTTTCTTAGAAGCATACACTGTGGGGTTCCCCCAAACACACACACACACAGAGACACACACACACTATCACACTCACAACACAGCACTCTCACTGGGTCTCCAGCAGAGCCATCAACACTTGGAACTGCCCTAACATATTCACAAATGTGGTCCCGACACACACATACAGAAGAAACACACACAAACACCCATGGAATTTTTCTTATAGGCATACAGACTGGTTTCCTGCAAACACACACACAGACACGCACACACACTGTCACACTCACAACACACACTCACACTGGATATCCAGCAAACTCGTGAACACTTGGAACTGCCCTCACACACTCAGAAATGTGGATCTGAAACACAATACGCAAGAACACACAAATACACCCATCGACTTTTTCATACAGGCATACACAATGGTTACCCGAAAACACACACACACACACACACACACACACTCTCACACTCACAACACAGCACTCACTCTGTACCTCGGCAGAGACATCAACACTTG
Source organism: Ursus arctos (assembly GCF_023065955.2). Classification (NCBI taxonomy): domain Eukaryota; kingdom Metazoa; phylum Chordata; class Mammalia; order Carnivora; family Ursidae; genus Ursus; species Ursus arctos. The sequence continues at coordinate 11,768,280 of NC_079874.1, read as the reverse complement.
GAACTGCCCTCACACACTCACAAATGTGGATCTGAAACACAATACGCAAGAACACACAAATACACCCATCGACTTTTTCATACAGGCATACACAATGGTTACCGGAAAACACACACACACACACACACACTGTCACACTCGCAACACAGCACTCACACTGGGCCTCGGCAGAGCCATCAACACTTGGAACTGCCCTAACATACTCACAAACGTTTTCCCGACACACACATACACAAGAAACACACACAAACACCCATGGAATTTTTCTTACAGGCGTACACAGGGGGTTCTGAAACACACACAGACACACACACACTATCACACTCACAACACCGCACTCACACTGGGTCTCCAACACAGCCGTCAACACTTGGAACTGCTTTAACATAATCACAAACATGGTCCTGACACACACATATACAAATAACACACACAAACACCCATCGACTTTTTCTTGCAGGCATACACAATGGTTTCCTGCAAACACACACACACACACACACACACACACAAGTCACACTCACGACAGAGCACTCACATTGGATCTCCAGCAGAGCCATGAACACTTGGAATTACCTTAACATATTCACAAACGTGGTCCCGAAACACACATGCAGAAGAAACACACAAAAACACCCTACGACTTTTTCTTACAGACATACACAATGGTATCCAGCAAAACACACACACACACACACACATACACTATCACACGCACAACACAGCACTCACACTGGGTCCCCGGCATAGCCATCAACAGTTGGAACTGCCCTAACATACTCACAAACGTGGTCCCGACACACACATACACAAGAAACACACACAAACTCCCATTGACTTTTACTTACAGTCATGCACAATGGTTTCCGCAAACACACACACACACACACTATCACACTCACAACACAGCATTCACACTGGCACTTGAATCTGCCCTAACATACAAACAAACGTGGTCCCGACACACACATACACAAGAAACACACACAAACACCCATCAACATTTTGTTACAGGCAGACAGAGTGGGGTTTCCCCAAACACACACACACACACACACACACTGTCACACTAACAGCACAGTACGCACACTGGGCCTCGGCAGAGCCATCAACCCTTGGAACTGCCCTAACATACTCACAAACGTTTTCCCGACACACACATACACAAGAAACACACACAAACACCCATCGACTTTTTCTTACAGGCATACACAACGGTTTCCCGCGAACACACACACACAGAGTCACACTTACAACACAGCACTCACAATGGGTATCCAGCAGAACCATCAACACTTGGAACTGCCCTAAAATATTGACAAATGTGGTCGCGACACACACATACACATGAAACTCACACAAACATCCATCGACTTATTCTTACAGGCATACACAATGTTTTCCCGCCAACACAAACACACACAGAAACACACACTGCCACACTCACAACACAGCATTCACACTGGCACTTGGAACTGCCACAACATACTCACATACGTGGTCCCGACACACACATACACAAGAAACACACACAAACACCCATCGACTTTTTCTTAGAAGCATACACTGTGGGGTTCCCCCAAACACACACACACACAGAGACACACACACACTATCACACTCACAACACAGCACTCTCACTGGGTCTCCAGCAGAGCCATCAACACTTGGAACTGCCCTAACATATTCACAAATGTGGTCCCGACACACACATACAGAAGAAACACACACAAACACCCATGGAATTTTTCTTATAGGCATACAGACTGGTTTCCTGCAAACACACACACAGACACGCACACACACTGTCACACTCACAACACACACTCACACTGGATATCCAGCAAACTCGTGAACACTTGGAACTGCCCTCACACACTCAGAAATGTGGATCTGAAACACAATACGCAAGAACACACAAATACACCCATCGACTTTTTCATACAGGCATACACAATGGTTACCCGAAAACACACACACACACACACACACTGTCACACTCGCAACACAGCACTCACACTGGGCCTCGGCAGAGCCATCAACACTTGGAACTGCCCTAACATACTCACAAACGTTTTCCCGACACACACATACACAAGAAACACACACAAACACCCATCGACTTTTTCTTACAGGCGTACACAGGGGGTTCTGAAACACACACAGACACACACACACTATCACACTCACAACACCGCACTCACACTGGGTCTCCAACACAGCCGTCAACACTTGGAACTGCTTTAACATAATCACAAACATGGTCCTGACACACACATATACAAATAACACACACAAACACCCATCGACTTTTTCTTGCAGGCATACACAATGGTTTCCTGCAAACACACACACACACACACACACACACACAAAAGTCACACTCACGACAGAGCACTCACATTGGATCTCCAGCAGAGCCATGAACACTTGGAATTACCTTAACATATTCACAAACGTGGTCCCGAAACACACATGCAGAAGAAACACACAAAAACACCCTACGACTTTTTCTTACAGACATACACAATGGTATCCAGCAAAACACACACACACACACACACATACACTATCACACGCACAACACAGCACTCACACTGGGTCCCCGGCATAGCCATCAACAGTTGGAACTGCCCTAACATACTCACAAACGTGGTCCCGACACACACATACACAAGAAACACACACAAACTCCCATTGACTTTTACTTACAGTCATGCACAATGGTTTCCGCAAACACACACACACACACACTATCACACTCACAACACAGCATTCACACTGGCACTTGAATCTGCCCTAACATACAAACAAACGTGGTCCCGACACACACATACACAAGAAACACACACAAACACCCATCAACATTTTGTTACAGGCAGACAGAGTGGGGTTTCCCCAAACACACACACACACACACACACACTGTCACACTAACAGCACAGTACGCACACTGGGCCTCGGCAGAGCCATCAACCCTTGGAACTGCCCTAACATACTCACAAACGTTTTCCCGACACACACATACACAAGAAACACACACAAACACCCATCGACTTTTTCTTACAGGCATACACAACGGTTTCCCGCGAACACACACACACAGAGTCACACTTACAACACAGCACTCACAATGGGTATCCAGCAGAACCATCAGCACTTGGAACTGCCCTAAAATATTGACAAATGTGGTCGCGACACACACATACACATGAAACTCACACAAACATCCATCGACTTATTCTTACAGGCATACACAATGTTTTCCCGCCAACACAAACACACACAGAAACACACACTGCCACACTCACAACACAGCATTCACACTGGCACTTGGAACTGCCACAACATACTCACATACGTGGTCCCGACACACACATACACAAGAAACACACACAAACACCCATCGACTTTTTCTTAGAAGCATACACTGTGGGGTTCCCCCAAACACACACACACACAGAGACACACACACACTATCACACTCACAACACAGCACTCTCACTGGGTCTCCAGCAGAGCCATCAACACTTGGAACTGCCCTAACATATTCACAAATGTGGTCCCGACACACACATACAGAAGAAACACACACAAACACCCATGGAATTTTTCTTATAGGCATACAGACTGGTTTCCTGCAAACACACACACAGACACGCACACACACTGTCACACTCACAACACACACTCACACTGGATATCCAGCAAACTCGTGAACACTTGGAACTGCCCTCACACACTCAGAAATGTGGATCTGAAACACAATACGCAAGAACACACAAATACACCCATCGACTTTTTCATACAGGCATACACAATGGTTACCCGAAAACACACACACACACACACACACACTGTCACACTCGCAACACAGCACTCACACTGGGCCTCGGCAGAGCCATCAACACTTGGAACTGCCCTAACATACTCACAAACGTTTTCCCGACACACACATACACAAGAAACACACACAAACACCCATGGAATTTTTCTTACAGGCGTACACAGGGGGTTCTGAAACACACACAGACACACACACACTATCACACTCACAACACCGCACTCACACTGGGTCTCCAACACAGCCGTCAACACTTGGAACTGCTTTAACATAATCACAAACATGGTCCTGACACACACATATACAAATAACACACACAAACACCCATCGACTTTTTCTTGCAGGCATACACAATGGTTTCCTGCAAACACACACACACACACACAAAAGTCACACTCACGACAGAGCACTCACATTGGATCTCCAGCAGAGCCATGAACACTTGGAATTACCTTAACATATTCACAAACGTGGTCCCGAAACACACATGCAGAAGAAACACACAAAAACACCCTACGACTTTTTCTTACAGACATACACAATGGTATCCAGCAAAACACACACACACACACACACATACACTATCACACGCACAACACAGCACTCACACTGGGTCCCCGGCATAGCCATCAACAGTTGGAACTGCCCTAACATACTCACAAACGTGGTCCCGACACACACATACACAAGAAACACACACAAACTCCCATTGACTTTTACTTACAGTCATGCACAATGGTTTCCGCAAACACACACACACACACACTATCACACTCACAACACAGCATTCACACTGGCACTTGAATCTGCCCTAACATACAAACAAACGTGGTCCCGACACACACATACACAAGAAACACACACAAACACCCATCAACATTTTGTTACAGGCAGACAGAGTGGGGTTTCCCCAAACACACACACACACACACACACACACACACACTGTCACACTAACAGCACAGTACGCACACTGGGCCTCGGCAGAGCCATCAACCCTTGGAACTGCCCTAACATACTCACAAACGTTTTCCCGACACACACATACACAAGAAACACACACAAACACCCATCGACTTTTTCTTACAGGCATACACAACGGTTTCCCGCGAACACACACACACAGAGTCACACTTACAACACAGCACTCACAATGGGTATCCAGCAGAACCATCAACACTTGGAACTGCCCTAAAATATTGACAAATGTGGTCGCGACACACACATACACATGAAACTCACACAAACATCCATCGACTTATTCTTACAGGCATACACAATGTTTTCCCGCCAACACAAACACACACAGAAACACACACTGCCACACTCACAACACAGCATTCACACTGGCACTTGGAACTGCCACAACATACTCACATACGTGGTCCCGACACACACATACACAAGAAACACACACAAACACCCATCGACTTTTTCTTAGAAGCATACACTGTGGGGTTCCCCCAAACACACACACACACAGAGACACACACACACTATCACACTCACAACACAGCACTCTCACTGGGTCTCCAGCAGAGCCATCAACACTTGGAACTGCCCTAACATATTCACAAATGTGGTCCCGACACACACATACAGAAGAAACACACACAAACACCCATGGAATTTTTCTTATAGGCATACAGACTGGTTTCCTGCAAACACACACACAGACACGCACACACACTGTCACACTCACAACACACACTCACACTGGATATCCAGCAAACTCGTGAACACTTGGAACTGCCCTCACACACTCAAAAATGTGGATCTGAAACACAATATGCAAGAACACACAAATACACCCATCGACTTTTTCATACAGGCATACACAATGGTTACCCGAAAACACACACACACACACACACACACACTCTCACACTCACAACACAGCACTCACTCTGTACCTCGGCAGAGACATCAACACTTGGAACTGCCCTCACACACTCACAAATGTGGATCTGAAACACAATACGCAAGAACACACAAATACACCCATCGACTTTTTCATACAGGCATACACAATGGTTACCGGAAAACACACACACACACACACACACTGTCACACTCGCAACACAGCACTCACACTGGGCCTCGGCAGAGCCATCAACACTTGGAACTGCCCTAACATACTCACAAACGTTTTCCCGACACACACATACACAAGAAACACACACAAACACCCATGGAATTTTTCTTACAGGCGTACACAGGGGGTTCTGAAACACACACAGACACACACACACTATCACACTCACAACACCGCACTCACACTGGGTCTCCAACACAGCCGTCAACACTTGGAACTGCTTTAACATAATCACAAACATGGTCCTGACACACACATATACAAATAACACACACAAACACCCATCGACTTTTTCTTGCAGGCATACACAATGGTTTCCTGCAAACACACACACACACACACACACACACAAAAGTCACACTCACGACAGAGCACTCACATTGGATCTCCAGCAGAGCCATGAACACTTGGAATTACCTTAACATATTCACAAACGTGTTCCCGAAACACACATGCAGAAGAAACACACAAAAACACCCTACGACTTTTTCTTACAGACATACACAATGGTATCCAGCAAAACACACACACACACACACACACACATACACTATCACACGCACAACACAGCACTCACACTGGGTCCCCGGCATAGCCATCAACAGTTGGAACTGCCCTAACATACTCACAAACGTGGTCCCAACACACACATACACAAGAAACACACACAAACTCCCATTGACTTTTACTTACAGTCATGCACAATGGTTTCCGCAAACACACACACACACACTATCACACTCACAACACAGCATTCACACTGGCACTTGAATCTGCCCTAACATACAAACAAACGTGGTCCCGACACACACATACACAAGAAACACACACAAACAGCCATCAACTTTTTGTTACAGGCAGACAGAGTGGGGTTTCCCCAAACACACACACACACACACACACACACACACTGTCACACTAACAGCACACTACGCAAACTGGGCCTCGGCAGAGCCATCAACACTTGGAACTGCCCTAACATACTCACAAACGTTTTCCCGACACACACATACACAAGAAACACACACAAACACCCATCGACTTTTTCTTACAGGCGTACACAACGGTTTCCCACGAACACACACACACACAGTCACACTTACAACACAGCACTCACAATGGGTATCCAGCAGAACCATCAACACTTGGAACTGCCCTAAAATATTGACAAATGTGGTCGCGACACACACATACACATGAAACTCACACAAACATCCATCGACTTATTCTTACAGGCATACACAATGTTTTCCCGCCAACACAAACACACACAGAAACACACACTGCCACACTCACAACACAGCATTCACACTGGCACTTGGAACTGCCACAACATACTCACATACGTGGTCCCGACACACACATACACAAGAAACACACACAAACACCCATCGACTTTTTCTTAGAAGCATACACTGTGGGGTTCCCCCAAACACACACACACACAGAGACACACACACACTATCACACTCACAACACAGCACTCTCACTGGGTCTCCAGCAGAGCCATCAACACTTGGAACTGCCCTAACATATTCACAAATGTGGTCCCGACACACACATACAGAAGAAACACACACAAACACCCATGGAATTTTTCTTATAGGCATACAGACTGGTTTCCTGCAAACACACACACAGACACGCACACACACTGTCACACTCACAACACACACTCACACTGGATATCCAGCAAACTCGTGAACACTTGGAACTGCCCTCACACACTCAGAAATGTGGATCTGAAACACAATACGCAAGAACACACAAATACACCCATCGACTTTTTCATACAGGCATACACAATGGTTACCCGAAAACACACACACACACACACACACTGTCACACTCGCAACACAGCACTCACACTGGGCCTCGGCAGAGCCATCAACACTTGGAACTGCCCTAACATACTCACAAACGTTTTCCCGACACACACATACACAAGAAACACACACAAACACCCATGGAATTTTTCTTACAGGCGTACACAGGGGGTTCTGAAACACACACAGACACACACACACTATCACACTCACAACACCGCACTCACACTGGGTCTCCAACACAGCCGTCAACACTTGGAACTGCTTTAACATAATCACAAACATGGTCCTGACACACACATATACAAATAACACACACAAACACCCATCGACTTTTTCTTGCAGGCATACACAATGGTTTCCTGCAAACACACACACACACACACACACACACACAAAAGTCACACTCACGACAGAGCACTCACATTGGATCTCCAGCAGAGCCATGAACACTTGGAATTACCTTAACATATTCACAAACGTGGTCCCGAAACACACATGCAGAAGAAACACACAAAAACACCCTACGACTTTTTCTTACAGACATACACAATGGTATCCAGCAAAACACACACACACACACACATACACTATCACACGCACAACACAGCACTCACACTGGGTCCCCGGCATAGCCATCAACAGTTGGAACTGCCCTAACATACTCACAAACGTGGTCCCGACACACACATACACAAGAAACACACACAAACTCCCATTGACTTTTACTTACAGTCATGCACAATGGTTTCCGCAAACACACACACACACACACTATCACACTCACAACACAGCATTCACACTGGCACTTGAATCTGCCCTAACATACAAACAAACGTGGTCCCGACACACACATACACAAGAAACACACACAAACACCCATCAACATTTTGTTACAGGCAGACAGAGTGGGGTTTCCCCAAACACACACACACACACACACACACACTGTCACACTAACAGCACAGTACGCACACTGGGCCTCGGCAGAGCCATCAACCCTTGGAACTGCCCTAACATACTCACAAACGTTTTCCCGACACACACATACACAAGAAACACACACAAACACCCATCGACTTTTTCTTACAGGCATACACAACGGTTTCCCGCGAACACACACACACAGAGTCACACTTACAACACAGCACTCACAATGGGTATCCAGCAGAACCATCAACACTTGGAACTGCCCTAAAATATTGACAAATGTGGTCGCGACACACACATACACATGAAACTCACACAAACATCCATCGACTTATTCTTACAGGCATACACAATGTTTTCCCGCCAACACAAACACACACAGAAACACACACTGCCACACTCACAACACAGCATTCACACTGGCACTTGGAACTGCCACAACATACTCACATACGTGGTCCCGACACACACATACACAAGAAACACACACAAACACCCATCGACTTTTTCTTAGAAGCATACACTGTGGGGTTCCCCCAAACACACACACACACAGAGACACACACACACTATCACACTCACAACACAGCACTCTCACTGGGTCTCCAGCAGAGCCATCAACACTTGGAACTGCCCTAACATATTCACAAATGTGGTCCCGACACACACATACAGAAGAAACACACACAAACACCCATGGAATTTTTCTTATAGGCATACAGACTGGTTTCCTGCAAACACACACACAGACACGCACACACACTGTCACACTCACAACACACACTCACACTGGATATCCAGCAAACTCGTGAACACTTGGAACTGCCCTCACACACTCAGAAATGTGGATCTGAAACACAATACGCAAGAACACACAAATACACCCATCGACTTTTTCATACAGGCATACACAATGGTTACCCGAAAACACACACACACACACACACACACACTCTCACACTCACAACACAGCACTCACTCTGTACCTCGGCAGAGACATCAACACTTGGAACTGCCCTCACACACTCACAAATGTGGATCTGAAACACAATACGCAAGAACACACAAATACACCCATCGACTTTTTCATACAGGCATACACAATGGTTACCGGAAAACACACACACACACACACACACTGTCACACTCGCAACACAGCACTCACACTGGGCCTCGGCAGAGCCATCAACACTTGGAACTGCCCTAACATACTCACAAACGTTTTCCCGACACACACATACACAAGAAACACACACAAACACCCATGGAATTTTTCTTACAGGCGTACACAGGGGGTTCTGAAACACACACAGACACACACACACTATCACACTCACAACACCGCACTCACACTGGGTCTCCAACACAGCCGTCAACACTTGGAACTGCTTTAACATAATCACAAACATGGTCCTGACACACACATATACAAATAACACACACAAACACCCATCGACTTTTTCTTGCAGGCATACACAATGGTTTCCTGCAAACACACACACACACACACACACACACACAAGTCACACTCACGACAGAGCACTCACATTGGATCTCCAGCAGAGCCATGAACACTTGGAATTACCTTAACATATTCACAAACGTGGTCCCGAAACACACATGCAGAAGAAACACACAAAAACACCCTACGACTTTTTCTTACAGACATACACAATGGTATCCAGCAAAACACACACACACACACACACATACACTATCACACGCACAACACAGCACTCACACTGGGTCCCCGGCATAGCCATCAACAGTTGGAACTGCCCTAACATACTCACAAACGTGGTCCCGACACACACATACACAAGAAACACACACAAACTCCCATTGACTTTTACTTACAGTCATGCACAATGGTTTCCGCAAACACACACACACACACACTATCACACTCACAACACAGCATTCACACTGGCACTTGAATCTGCCCTAACATACAAACAAACGTGGTCCCGACACACACATACACAAGAAACACACACAAACACCCATCAACATTTTGTTACAGGCAGACAGAGTGGGGTTTCCCCAAACACACACACACACACACACACACTGTCACACTAACAGCACAGTACGCACACTGGGCCTCGGCAGAGCCATCAACCCTTGGAACTGCCCTAACATACTCACAAACGTTTTCCCGACACACACATACACAAGAAACACACACAAACACCCATCGACTTTTTCTTACAGGCATACACAACGGTTTCCCGCGAACACACACACACAGAGTCACACTTACAACACAGCACTCACAATGGGTATCCAGCAGAACCATCAACACTTGGAACTGCCCTAAAATATTGACAAATGTGGTCGCGACACACACATACACATGAAACTCACACAAACATCCATCGACTTATTCTTACAGGCATACACAATGTTTTCCCGCCAACACAAACACACACAGAAACACACACTGCCACACTCACAACACAGCATTCACACTGGCACTTGGAACTGCCACAACATACTCACATACGTGGTCCCGACACACACATACACAAGAAACACACACAAACACCCATCGACTTTTTCTTAGAAGCATACACTGTGGGGTTCCCCCAAACACACACACACACAGAGACACACACACACTATCACACTCACAACACAGCACTCTCACTGGGTCTCCAGCAGAGCCATCAACACTTGGAACTGCCCTAACATATTCACAAATGTGGTCCCGACACACACATACAGAAGAAACACACACAAACACCCATGGAATTTTTCTTATAGGCATACAGACTGGTTTCCTGCAAACACACACACAGACACGCACACACACTGTCACACTCACAACACACACTCACACTGGATATCCAGCAAACTCGTGAACACTTGGAACTGCCCTCACACACTCAGAAATGTGGATCTGAAACACAATACGCAAGAACACACAAATACACCCATCGACTTTTTCATACAGGCATACACAATGGTTACCCGAAAACACACACACACACACACACACTGTCACACTCGCAACACAGCACTCACACTGGGCCTCGGCAGAGCCATCAACACTTGGAACTGCCCTAACATACTCACAAACGTTTTCCCGACACACACATACACAAGAAACACACACAAACACCCATCGACTTTTTCTTACAGGCGTACACAGGGGGTTCTGAAACACACACAGACACACACACACTATCACACTCACAACACCGCACTCACACTGGGTCTCCAACACAGCCGTCAACACTTGGAACTGCTTTAACATAATCACAAACATGGTCCTGACACACACATATACAAATAACACACACAAACACCCATCGACTTTTTCTTGCAGGCATACACAATGGTTTCCTGCAAACACACACACACACACACACACACACACAAAAGTCACACTCACGACAGAGCACTCACATTGGATCTCCAGCAGAGCCATGAACACTTGGAATTACCTTAACATATTCACAAACGTGGTCCCGAAACACACATGCAGAAGAAACACACAAAAACACCCTACGACTTTTTCTTACAGACATACACAATGGTATCCAGCAAAACACACACACACACACACACATACACTATCACACGCACAACACAGCACTCACACTGGGTCCCCGGCATAGCCATCAACAGTTGGAACTGCCCTAACATACTCACAAACGTGGTCCCGACACACACATACACAAGAAACACACACAAACTCCCATTGACTTTTACTTACAGTCATGCACAATGGTTTCCGCAAACACACACACACACACACTATCACACTCACAACACAGCATTCACACTGGCACTTGAATCTGCCCTAACATACAAACAAACGTGGTCCCGACACACACATACACAAGAAACACACACAAACACCCATCAACATTTTGTTACAGGCAGACAGAGTGGGGTTTCCCCAAACACACACACACACACACACACACTGTCACACTAACAGCACAGTACGCACACTGGGCCTCGGCAGAGCCATCAACCCTTGGAACTGCCCTAACATACTCACAAACGTTTTCCCGACACACACATACACAAGAAACACACACAAACACCCATCGACTTTTTCTTACAGGCATACACAACGGTTTCCCGCGAACACACACACACAGAGTCACACTTACAACACAGCACTCACAATGGGTATCCAGCAGAACCATCAGCACTTGGAACTGCCCTAAAATATTGACAAATGTGGTCGCGACACACACATACACATGAAACTCACACAAACATCCATCGACTTATTCTTACAGGCATACACAATGTTTTCCCGCCAACACAAACACACACAGAAACACACACTGCCACACTCACAACACAGCATTCACACTGGCACTTGGAACTGCCACAACATACTCACATACGTGGTCCCGACACACACATACACAAGAAACACACACAAACACCCATCGACTTTTTCTTAGAAGCATACACTGTGGGGTGCCCCCAAACACACACACACACAGAGACACACACACACTATCACACTCACAACACAGCACTCTCACTGGGTCTCCAGCAGAGCCATCAACACTTGGAACTGCCCTAACATATTCACAAATGTGGTCCCGACACACACATACAGAAGAAACACACACAAACACCCATGGAATTTTTCTTATAGGCATACAGACTGGTTTCCTGCAAACACACACACAGACACGCACACACACTGTCACACTCACAACACACACTCACACTGGATATCCAGCAAACTCGTGAACACTTGGAACTGCCCTCACACACTCAGAAATGTGGATCTGAAACACAATACGCAAGAACACACAAATACACCCATCGACTTTTTCATACAGGCATACACAATGGTTACCCGAAAACACACACACACACACACACACTGTCACACTCGCAACACAGCACTCACACTGGGCCTCGGCAGAGCCATCAACACTTGGAACTGCCCTAACATACTCACAAACGTTTTCCCGACACACACATACACAAGAAACACACACAAACACCCATGGAATTTTTCTTACAGGCGTACACAGGGGGATCTGAAACACACACAGACACACACACACTATCACACTCACAACACCGCACTCACACTGGGTCTCCAACACAGCCGTCAACACTTGGAACTGCTTTAACATAATCACAAACATGGTCCTGACACACACATATACAAATAACACACACAAACACCCATCGACTTTTTCTTGCAGGCATACACAATGGTTTCCTGCAAACACACACACACACACACACACACACAAGTCACACTCACGACAGAGCACTCACATTGGATCTCCAGCAGAGCCATGAACACTTGGAATTACCTTAACATATTCACAAACGTGGTCCCGAAACACACATGCAGAAGAAACACACAAAAACACCCTACGACTTTTTCTTACAGACATACACAATGGTATCCAGCAAAACACACACACACACACACACATACACTATCACACGCACAACACAGCACTCACACTGGGTCCCCGGCATAGCCATCAACAGTTGGAACTGCCCTAACATACTCACAAACGTGGTCCCGACACACACATACACAAGAAACACACACAAACTCCCATTGACTTTTACTTACAGTCATGCACAATGGTTTCCGCAAACACACACACACACACACTATCACACTCACAACACAGCATTCACACTGGCACTTGAATCTGCCCTAACATACAAACAAACGTGGTCCCGACACACACATACACAAGAAACACACACAAACACCCATCAACATTTTGTTACAGGCAGACAGAGTGGGGTTTCCCCAAACACACACACACACACACACACACACACACTGTCACACTAACAGCACAGTACGCACACTGGGCCTCGGCAGAGCCATCAACCCTTGGAACTGCCCTAACATACTCACAAACGTTTTCCCGACACACACATACACAAGAAACACACACAAACACCCATCGACTTTTTCTTACAGGCATACACAACGGTTTCCCGCGAACACACACACACAGAGTCACACTTACAACACAGCACTCACAATGGGTATCCAGCAGAACCATCAACACTTGGAACTGCCCTAAAATATTGACAAATGTGGTCGCGACACACACATACACATGAAACTCACACAAACATCCATCGACTTATTCTTACAGGCATACACAAGGTTTTCCCGCCAACACAAACACACACAGAAACACACACTGCCACACTCACAACACAGCATTCACACTGGCACTTGGAACTGCCACAACATACTCACATACGTGGTCCCGACACACACATACACAAGAAACACACACAAACACCCATCGACTTTTTCTTAGAAGCATACACTGTGGGGTTCCCCCAAACACACACACACACAGAGACACACACACACTATCACACTCACAACACAGCACTCTCACTGGGTCTCCAGCAGAGCCATCAACACTTGGAACTGCCCTAACATATTCACAAATGTGGTCCCGACACACACATACAGAAGAAACACACACAAACACCCATGGAATTTTTCTTATAGGCATACAGACTGGTTTCCTGCAAACACACACACAGACACGCACACACACTGTCACACTCACAACACACACTCACACTGGATATCCAGCAAACTCGTGAACACTTGGAACTGCCCTCACACACTCAGAAATGTGGATCTGAAACACAATACGCAAGAACACACAAATACACCCATCGACTTTTTCATACAGGCATACACAATGGTTACCCGAAAACACACACACACACACACACACTGTCACACTCGCAACACAGCACTCACACTGGGCCTCGGCAGAGCCATCAACACTTGGAACTGCCCTAACATACTCACAAACGTTTTCCCGACACACACATACACAAGAAACACACACAAACACCCATCGACTTTTTCTTACAGGCGTACACAGGGGGTTCTGAAACACACACAGACACACACACACTATCACACTCACAACACCGCACTCACACTGGGTCTCCAACACAGCCGTCAACACTTGGAACTGCTTTAACATAATCACAAACATGGTCCTGACACACACATATACAAATAACACACACAAACACCCATCGACTTTTTCTTGCAGGCATACACAATGGTTTCCTGCAAACACACACACACACACACACACACACACAAAAGTCACACTCACGACAGAGCACTCACATTGGATCTCCAGCAGAGCCATGAACACTTGGAATTACCTTAACATATTCACAAACGTGGTCCCGAAACACACATGCAGAAGAAACACACAAAAACACCCTACGACTTTTTCTTACAGACATACACAATGGTATCCAGCAAAACACACACACACACACACACATACACTATCACACGCACAACACAGCACTCACACTGGGTCCCCGGCATAGCCATCAACAGTTGGAACTGCCCTAACATACTCACAAACGTGGTCCCGACACACACATACACAAGAAACACACACAAACTCCCATTGACTTTTACTTACAGTCATGCACAATGGTTTCCGCAAACACACACACACACACACTATCACACTCACAACACAGCATTCACACTGGCACTTGAATCTGCCCTAACATACAAACAAACGTGGTCCCGACACACACATACACAAGAAACACACACAAACACCCATCAACATTTTGTTACAGGCAGACAGAGTGGGGTTTCCCCAAACACACACACACACACACACACACACTGTCACACTAACAGCACAGTACGCACACTGGGCCTCGGCAGAGCCATCAACCCTTGGAACTGCCCTAACATACTCACAAACGTTTTCCCGACACACACATACACAAGAAACACACACAAACACCCATCGACTTTTTCTTACAGGCATACACAACGGTTTCCCGCGAACACACACACACAGAGTCACACTTACAACACAGCACTCACAATGGGTATCCAGCAGAACCATCAACACTTGGAACTGCCCTAAAATATTGACAAATGTGGTCGCGACACACACATACACATGAAACTCACACAAACATCCATCGACTTATTCTTACAGGCATACACAATGTTTTCCCGCCAACACAAACACACACAGAAACACACACTGCCACACTCACAACACAGCATTCACACTGGCACTTGGAACTGCCACAACATACTCACATACGTGGTCCCGACACACACATACACAAGAAACACACACAAACACCCATCGACTTTTTCTTAGAAGCATACACTGTGGGGTTCCCCCAAACACACACACACACAGAGACACACACACACTATCACACTCACAACACAGCACTCTCACTGGGTCTCCAGCAGAGCCATCAACACTTGGAACTGCCCTAACATATTCACAAATGTGGTCCCGACACACACATACAGAAGAAACACACACAAACACCCATGGAATTTTTCTTATAGGCATACAGACTGGTTTCCTGCAAACACACACACAGACACGCACACACACTGTCACACTCACAACACACACTCACACTGGATATCCAGCAAACTCGTGAACACTTGGAACTGCCCTCACACACTCAGAAATGTGGATCTGAAACACAATACGCAAGAACACACAAATACACCCATCGACTTTTTCATACAGGCATACACAATGGTTACCCGAAAACACACACACACACACACACACTGTCACACTCGCAACACAGCACTCACACTGGGCCTCGGCAGAGCCATCAACACTTGGAACTGCCCTAACATACTCACAAACGTTTTCCCGACACACACATACACAAGAAACACACACAAACACCCATGGAATTTTTCTTACAGGCGTACACAGGGGGTTCTGAAACACACACAGACACACACACACTATCACACTCACAACACCGCACTCACACTGGGTCTCCAACACAGCCGTCAACACTTGGAACTGCTTTAACATAATCACAAACATGGTCCTGACACACACATATACAAATAACACACACAAACACCCATCGACTTTTTCTTGCAGGCATACACAATGGTTTCCTGCAAACACACACACACACACACACACACACACAAAAGTCACACTCACGACAGAGCACTCACATTGGATCTCCAGCAGAGCCATGAACACTTGGAATTACCTTAACATATTCACAAACGTGGTCCCGAAACACACATGCAGAAGAAACACACAAAAACACCCTACGACTTTTTCTTACAGACATACACAATGGTATCCAGCAAAACACACACACACACACACACATACACTATCACACGCACAACACAGCACTCACACTGGGTCCCCGGCATAGCCATCAACAGTTGGAACTGCCCTAACATACTCACAAACGTGGTCCCGACACACACATACACAAGAAACACACACAAACTCCCATTGACTTTTACTTACAGTCATGCACAATGGTTTCCGCAAACACACACACACACACACTATCACACTCACAACACAGCATTCACACTGGCACTTGAATCTGCCCTAACATACAAACAAACGTGGTCCCGACACACACATACACAAGAAACACACACAAACACCCATCAACATTTTGTTACAGGCAGACAGAGTGGGGTTTCCCCAAACACACACACACTGTCACACTAACAGCACAGTACGCACACTGGGCCTCGGCAGAGCCATCAACCCTTGGAACTGCCCTAACATACTCACAAACGTTTTCCCGACACACACATACACAAGAAACACACACAAACACCCATCGACTTTTTCTTACAGGCATACACAACGGTTTCCCGCGAACACACACACACAGAGTCACACTTACAACACAGCACTCACAATGGGTATCCAGCAGAACCATCAACACTTGGAACTGCCCTAAAATATTGGCAAATGTGGTCGCGACACACACATACACATGAAACTCACACAAACATCCATCGCCTTATTCTTACAGGCATACACAATGTTTTCCCGCCAACACAAACACACACAGAAACACACACTGCCACACTCACAACACAGCATTCACACTGGCACTTGGAACTGCCACAACATACTCACATACGTGGTCCCGACACACACATACACAAGAAACACACACAAACACCCATCGACTTTTTCTTAGAAGCATACACTGTGGGGTTCCCCCAAACACACACACACACACAGAGACACACACACACTATCACACTCACAACACAGCACTCTCACTGGGTCTCCAGCAGAGCCATCAACACTTGGAACTGCCCTAACATATTCACAAATGTGGTCCCGACACACACATACAGAAGAAACACACACAAACACCCATGGAATTTTTCTTATAGGCGTACAGACTGGTTTCCTGCAAACACACACACAGACACGCACACACACTGTCACACTCACAACACACACTCACACTGGATATCCAGCAAACTCGTGAACACTTGGAACTGCCCTCACACACTCAGAAATGTGGATCTGAAACACAATACGCAAGAACACACAAATACACCCATCGACTTTTTCATACAGGCATACACAATGGTTACCCGAAAACACACACACACACACACACACTGTCACACTCGCAACACAGCACTCACACTGGGCCTCGGCAGAGCCATCAACACTTGGAACTGCCCTAACATACTCACAAACGTTTTCCCGACACACACATACACAAGAAACACACACAAACACCCATGGAATTTTTCTTACAGGCGTACACAGGGGGTTCTGAAACACACACAGACACACACACACTATCACACTCACAACACCGCACTCACACTGGGTCTCCAACACAGCCGTCAACACTTGGAACTGCTTTAACATAATCACAAACATGGTCCTGACACACACATATACAAATAACACACACAAACACCCATCGACTTTTTCTTGCAGGCATACACAATGGTTTCCTGCAAACACACACACACACACACACACACACAAAAGTCACACTCACGACAGAGCACTCACATTGGATCTCCAGCAGAGCCATGAACACTTGGAATTACCTTAACATATTCACAAACGTGGTCCCGAAACACACATGCAGAAGAAACACACAAAAACACCCTACGACTTTTTCTTACAGACATACACAATGGTATCCAGCAAAACACACACACACACACACACATACACTATCACACGCACAACACAGCACTCACACTGGGTCCCCGGCATAGCCATCAACAGTTGGAACTGCCCTAACATACTCACAAACGTGGTCCCGACACACACATACACAAGAAACACACACAAACTCCCATTGACTTTTACTTACAGTCATGCACAATGGTTTCCGCAAACACACACACACACACACACTATCACACTCACAACACAGCATTCACACTGGCACTTGAATCTGCCCTAACATACAAACAAACGTGGTCCCGACACACACATACACAAGAAACACACACAAACACCCATCAACATTTTGTTACAGGCAGACAGAGTGGGGTTTCCCCAAACACACACACACACACACACACACACTGTCACACTAACAGCACAGTACGCACACTGGGCCTCGGCAGAGCCATCAACCCTTGGAACTGCCCTAACATACTCACAAACGTTTTCCCGACACACACATACACAAGAAACACACACAAACACCCATCGACTTTTTCTTACAGGCATACACAACGGTTTCCCGCGAACACACACACACAGAGTCACACTTACAACACAGCACTCACAATGGGTATCCAGCAGAACCATCAACACTTGGAACTGCCCTAAAATATTGACAAATGTGGTCGCGACACACACATACACATGAAACTCACACAAACATCCATCGACTTATTCTTACAGGCATACACAATGTTTTCCCGCCAACACAAACACACACAGAAACACACACTGCCACACTCACAACACAGCATTCACACTGGCACTTGGAACTGCCACAACATACTCACATACGTGGTCCCGACACACACATACACAAGAAACACACACAAACACCCATCGACTTTTTCTTAGAAGCATACACTGTGGGGTTCCCCCAAACACACACACACACAGAGACACACACACACTATCACACTCACAACACAGCACTCTCACTGGGTCTCCAGCAGAGCCATCAACACTTGGAACTGCCCTAACATATTCACAAATGTGGTCCCGACACACACATACAGAAGAAACACACACAAACACCCATGGAATTTTTCTTATAGGCATACAGACTGGTTTCCTGCAAACACACACACAGACACGCACACACACTGTCACACTCACAACACACACTCACACTGGATATCCAGCAAACTCGTGAACACTTGGAACTGCCCTCACACACTCAGAAATGTGGATCTGAAACACAATACGCAAGAACACACAAATACACCCATCGACTTTTTCATACAGGCATACACAATGGTTACCCGAAAACACACACACACACACACTGTCACACTCGCAACACAGCACTCACACTGGGCCTCGGCAGAGCCATCAACACTTGGAACTGCCCTAACATACTCACAAACGTTTTCCCGACACACACATACACAAGAAACACACACAAACACCCATGGAATTTTTCTTACAGGCGTACACAGGGGGTTCTGAAACACACACAGACACACACACACTATCACACTCACAACACCGCACTCACACTGGGTCTCCAACACAGCCGTCAACACTTGGAACTGCTTTAACATAATCACAAACATGGTCCTGACACACACATATACAAATAACACACACAAACACCCATCGACTTTTTCTTGCAGGCATACTCAATGGTTTCCTGCAAACACACACACACACACACACACACACACACAAAAGTCACACTCACGACAGAGCACTCACATTGGATCTCCAGCAGAGCCATGAACACTTGGAATTACCTTAACATATTCACAAACGTGGTCCCGAAACACACATGCAGAAGAAACACACAAAAACACCCTACGACTTTTTCTTACAGACATACACAATGGTATCCAGCAAAACACACACACACACACACACACACATACACTATCACACGCACAACACAGCACTCACACTGGGTCCCCGGCATAGCCATCAACAGTTGGAACTGCCCTAACATACTCACAAACGTGGTCCCGACACACACATACACAAGAAACACACACAAACTCCCATTGACTTTTACTTACAGTCATGCACAATGGTTTCCGCAAACACACACACACACACACACTATCACACTCACAACACAGCATTCACACTGGCACTTGAATCTGCCCTAACATACAAACAAACGTGGTCCCGACACACACATACACAAGAAACACACACAAACACCCATCAACATTTTGTTACAGGCAGACAGAGTGGGGTTTCCCCAAACACACACACACACACACACACACACACACTGTCACACTAACAGCACAGTACGCACACTGGGCCTCGGCAGAGCCATCAACCCTTGGAACTGCCCTAACATACTCACAAACGTTTTCCCGACACACACATACACAAGAAACACACACAAACACCCATCGACTTTTTCTTACAGGCATACACAACGGTTTCCCGCGAACACACACACACAGAGTCACACTTACAACACAGCACTCACAATGGGTATCCAGCAGAACCATCAACACTTGGAACTGCCCTAAAATATTGACAAATGTGGTCGCGACACACACATACACATGAAACTCACACAAACATCCACCGCCTTATTCTTACAGGCATACACAATGTTTTCCCGCCAACACAAACACACACAGAAACACACACTGCCACACTCACAACACAGCATTCACACTGGCACTTGGAACTGCCACAACATACTCACATACGTGGTCCCGACACACACATACACAAGAAACACACACAAACACCCATCGACTTTTTCTTAGAAGCATACACTGTGGGGTTCCCCCAAACACACACACACACACAGAGACACACACACACTATCACACTCACAACACAGCACTCTCACTGGGTCTCCAGCAGAGCCATCAACACTTGGAACTGCCCTAACATATTCACAAATGTGGTCCCGACACACACATACAGAAGAAACACACACAAACACCCATGGAATTTTTCTTATAGGCATACAGACTGGTTTCCTGCAAACACACACACAGACACGCACACACACTGTCACACTCACAACACACACTCACACTGGATATCCAGCAAACTCTTGAACACTTGGAACTGCCCTCACACACTCAGAAATGTGGATCTGAAACACAATACGCAAGAACACACAAATACACCCATCGACTTTTTCATACAGGCATACACAATGGTTACCGGACAACACACACACACACACACACACACACTGTCACACTCGCAACACAGCACTCACACTGGGCCTCGGCAGAGCCATCAACACTTGGAACTGCCCTCACACACTCACGAACGTTTTCCCGACACACACATACACAAGAAACACACACAAACACCCATGGAATTTTTCTTACAGGCGTACACAGGGGGATCTGAAACACACACAGACACACACACACTATCACACTCACAACACCGCACTCACACTGGGTCTCCAACACAGCCGTCAACACTTGGAACTGCTTTAACATAATCACAAACATGGTCCTGACACACACATATACAAATAACACACACAAACACCCATCGACTTTTTCTTGCAGGCATACACAATGGTTTCCTGCAAACACACACACACACACACACACACACAAAAGTCACACTCACGACAGAGCACTCACATTGGATCTCCAGCAGAGCCATGAACACTTGGAATTACCTTAACATATTCACAAACGTGGTCCCGAAACACACATGCAGAAGAAACACACAAAAACACCCTACGACTTTTTCTTACAGACATACACAATGGTATCCAGCAAAACACACACACACACACACACATACACTATCACACGCACAACACAGCACTCACACTGGGTCCCCGGCATAGCCATCAACAGTTGGAACTGCCCTAACATACTCACAAACGTGGTCCCGACACACACATACACAAGAAACACACACAAACTCCCATTGACTTTTACTTACAGTCATGCACAATGGTTTCCGCAAACACACACACACACACACACTATCACACTCACAACACAGCATTCACACTGGCACTTGAATCTGCCCTAACATACAAACAAACGTGGTCCCGACACACACATACACAAGAAACACACACAAACACCCATCAACATTTTGTTACAGGCAGACAGAGTGGGGTTTCCCCAAACACACACACACACACACACACACACTGTCACACTAACAGCACAGTACGCACACTGGGCCTCGGCAGAGCCATCAACCCTTGGAACTGCCCTAACATACTCACAAACGTTTTCCCGACACACACATACACAAGAAACACACACAAACACCCATCGACCTTTTCTTACAGGCTTACACAACGGTTTCCCGCGAACACACACACACAGAGTCACACTTACAACACAGCACTCACAATGGGTATCCAGCAGAACCATCAACACTTGGAACTGCCCTAAAATATTGACAAATGTGGTCGCGACACACACATACACATGAAACTCACACAAACATCCATCGACTTATTCTTACAGGCATACACAATGTTTTCCCGCCAACACAAACACACACAGAAACACACACTGCCACACTCACAACACAGCATTCACACTGGCACTTGGAACTGCCACAACATACTCA
The DNA here is from genome assembly GCF_023065955.2 of Ursus arctos. NCBI lineage: Eukaryota > Metazoa > Chordata > Mammalia > Carnivora > Ursidae > Ursus > Ursus arctos. The sequence continues at coordinate 11,744,022 of NC_079874.1, read as the reverse complement.
CATACGTGGTCCCGACACACACATACACAAGAAACACACACAAACACCCATCGACTTTTTCTTAGAAGCATACACTGTGGGGTTCCCCCAAACACACACACACACAGAGACACACACACACTATCACACTCACAACACAGCACTCTCACTGGGTCTCCAGCAGAGCCATCAACACTTGGAACTGCCCTAACATATTCACAAATGTGGTCCCGACACACACATACAGAAGAAACACACACAAACACCCATGGAATTTTTCTTATAGGCATACAGACTGGTTTCCTGCAAACACACACACAGACACGCACACACACTGTCACACTCACAACACACACTCACACTGGATATCCAGCAAACTCGTGAACACTTGGAACTGCCCTCACACACTCAGAAATGTGGATCTGAAACACAATACGCAAGAACACACAAATACACCCATCGACTTTTTCATACAGGCATACACAATGGTTACCGGACAACACACACACACACACACACACTGTCACACTCGCAACACAGCACTCACACTGGGCCTCGGCAGAGCCATCAACACTTGGAACTGCCCTCACACACTCACGAACGTTTTCCCGACACACACATACACAAGAAACACACACAAACACCCATGGAATTTTTCTTACAGGCGTACACAGGGGGTTCTGAAACACACACAGACACACACACACTATCACACTCACAACACCGCACTCACACTGGGTCTCCAACACAGCCGTCAACACTTGGAACTGCTTTAACATAATCACAAACATGGTCCTGACACACACATATACAAATAACACACACAAACACCCATCGACTTTTTCTTGCAGGCATACACAATGGTTTCCTGCAAACACACACACACACACACACACACAAAAGTCACACTCACGACAGAGCACTCACATTGGATCTCCAGCAGAGCCATGAACACTTGGAATTACCTTAACATATTCACAAACGTGGTCCCGAAACACACATGCAGAAGAAACACACAAAAACACCCTACGACTTTTTCTTACAGACATACACAATGGTATCCAGCAAAACACACACACACACACACACATACACTATCACACGCACAACACAGCACTCACACTGGGTCCCCGGCATAGCCATCAACAGTTGGAACTGCCCTAACATACTCACAAACGTGGTCCCGACACACACATACACAAGAAACACACACAAACTCCCATTGACTTTTACTTACAGTCATGCACAATGGTTTCCGCAAACACACACACACACACACTATCACACTCACAACACAGCATTCACACTGGCACTTGAATCTGCCCTAACATACAAACAAACGTGGTCCCGACACACACATACACAAGAAACACACACAAACACCCATCAACATTTTGTTACAGGCAGACAGAGTGGGGTTTCCCCAAACACACACACACACACACACACACACTGTCACACTAACAGCACAGTACGCACACTGGGCCTCGGCAGAGCCATCAACCCTTGGAACTGCCCTAACATACTCACAAACGTTTTCCCGACACACACATACACAAGAAACACACACAAACACCCATCGACTTTTTCTTACAGGCATACACAACGGTTTCCCGCGAACACACACACACAGAGTCACACTTACAACACAGCACTCACAATGGGTATCCAGCAGAACCATCAACACTTGGAACTGCCCTAAAATATTGACAAATGTGGTCGCGACACACACATACACATGAAACTCACACAAACATCCATCGACTTATTCTTACAGGCATACACAATGTTTTCCCGCCAACACAAACACACACAGAAACACACACTGCCACACTCACAACACAGCATTCACACTGGCACTTGGAACTGCCACAACATACTCACATACGTGGTCCCGACACACACATACACAAGAAACACACACAAACACCCATCGACTTTTTCTTAGAAGCATACACTGTGGGGTTCCCCCAAACACACACACACACAGAGACACACACACACTATCACACTCACAACACAGCACTCTCACTGGGTCTCCAGCAGAGCCATCAACACTTGGAACTGCCCTAACATATTCACAAATGTGGTCCCGACACACACATACAGAAGAAACACACACAAACACCCATGGAATTTTTCTTATAGGCATACAGACTGGTTTCCTGCAAACACACACACAGACACGCACACACACTGTCACACTCACAACACACACTCACACTGGATATCCAGCAAACTCTTGAACACTTGGAACTGCCCTCACACACTCAGAAATGTGGATCTGAAACACAATACGCAAGAACACACAAATACACCCATCGACTTTTTCATACAGGCATACACAATGGTTACCGGAGAACACACACACACACACACACACACACTGTCACACTCGCAACACAGCACTCACACTGGGCCTCGGCAGAGCCATCAACACTTGGAACTGCCCTCACACACTCACGAACGTTTTCCCGACACACACATACACAAGAAACACACACAAACACCCATGGAATTTTTCTTACAGGCGTACACAGGGGGATCTGAAACACACACAGACACACACACACTATCACACTCACAACACCGCACTCACACTGGGTCTCCAACACAGCCGTCAACACTTGGAACTGCTTTAACATAATCACAAACATGGTCCTGACACACACATATACAAATAACACACACAAACACCCATCGACTTTTTCTTGCAGGCATACACAATGGTTTCCTGCAAACACACACACACACACACACACACACAAAAGGCACACTCACGACAGAGCACTCACATTGGATCTCCAGCAGAGCCATGAACACTTGGAATTACCTTAACATATTCACAAACGTGGTCCCGAAACACACATGCAGAAGAAACACACAAAAACACCCTACGACTTTTTCTTACAGACATACACAATGGTATCCAGCAAAACACACACACACACACACACATACACTATCACACGCACAACACAGCACTCACACTGGGTCCCCGGCATAGCCATCAACAGTTGGAACTGCCCTAACATACTCACAAACGTGGTCCCGACACACACATACACAAGAAACACACACAAACTCCCATTGACTTTTACTTACAGTCATGCACAATGGTTTCCGCAAACACACACACACACACACACTATCACACTCACAACACAGCATTCACACTGGCACTTGAATCTGCCCTAACATACAAACAAACGTGGTCCCGACACACACATACACAAGAAACACACACAAACACCCATCAACATTTTGTTACAGGCAGACAGAGTGGGGTTTCCCCAAACACACACACACACACACACACACACTGTCACACTAACAGCACAGTACGCACACTGGGCCTCGGCAGAGCCATCAACCCTTGGAACTGCCCTAACATACTCACAAACGTTTTCCCGACACACACATACACAAGAATCACACACAAACACCCATCGACTTTTTCTTACAGGCATACACAACGGTTTCCCGCGAACACACACACACAGAGTCACACTTACAACACAGCACTCACAATGGGTATCCAGCAGAACCATCAACACTTGGAACTGCCCTAAAATATTGACAAATGTGGTCGCGACACACACATACACATGAAACTCACACAAACATCCATCGACTTATTCTTACAGGCATACACAATGTTTTCCCGCCAACACAAACACACACAGAAACACACACTGCCACACTCACAACACAGCATTCACACTGGCACTTGGAACTGCCACAACATACTCACATACGTGGTCCCGACACACACATACACAAGAAACACACACAAACACCCATCGACTTTTTCTTAGAAGCATACACTGTGGGGTTCCCCCAAACACACACACACACAGAGACACACACACACTATCACACTCACAACACAGCACTCTCACTGGGTCTCCAGCAGAGCCATCAACACTTGGAACTGCCCTAACATATTCACAAATGTGGTCCCGACACACACATACAGAAGAAACACACACAAACACCCATGGAATTTTTCTTATAGGCATACAGACTGGTTTCCTGCAAACACACACACAGACACGCACACACACTGTCACACTCACAACACACACTCACACTGGATATCCAGCAAACTCGTGAACACTTGGAACTGCCCTCACACACTCAGAAATGTGGATCTGAAACACAATACGCAAGAACACACAAATACACCCATCGACTTTTTCATACAGGCATACACAATGGTTACCGGACAACACACACACACACACACACACACTGTCACACTCGCAACACAGCACTCACACTGGGCCTCGGCAGAGCCATCAACACTTGGAACTGCCCTCACACACTCACGAACGTTTTCCCGACACACACATACACAAGAAACACACACAAACACCCATGGAATTTTTCTTACAGGCGTACACAGGGGGTTCTGAAACACACACAGACACACACACACTATCACACTCACAACACCGCACTCACACTCGGTCTCCAACACAGCCGTCAACACTTGGAACTGCTTTAACATAATCACAAACATGGTCCTGACACACACATATACAAATAACACACACAAACACCCATCGACTTTTTCTTGCAGGCATACACAATGGTTTCCTGCAAACACACACACACACACACACACACACACAAAAGTCACACTCACGACAGAGCACTCACATTGGATCTCCAGCAGAGCCATGAACACTTGGAATTACCTTAACATATTCACAAACGTGGTCCCGAAACACACATGCAGAAGAAACACACAAAAACACCCTACGACTTTTTCTTACAGACATACACAATGGTATCCAGCAAAACACACACACACACACACACATACACTATCACACGCACAACACAGCACTCACACTGGGTCCCCGGCATAGCCATCAACAGTTGGAACTGCCCTAACATACTCACAAACGTGGTCCCGACACACACATACACAAGAAACACACACAAACTCCCATTGACTTTTACTTACAGTCATGCACAATGGTTTCCGCAAACACACACACACACACACTATCACACTCACAACACAGCATTCACACTGGCACTTGAATCTGCCCTAACATACAAACAAACGTGGTCCCGACACACACATACACAAGAAACACACACAAACACCCATCAACATTTTGTTACAGGCAGACAGAGTGGGGTTTCCCCAAACACACACACACACACACACACACTGTCACACTAACAGCACAGTACGCACACTGGGCCTCGGCAGAGCCATCAACCCTTGGAACTGCCCTAACATACTCACAAACGTTTTCCCGACACACACATACACAAGAAACACACACAAACACCCATCGACTTTTTCTTACAGGCATACACAACGGTTTCCCGCGAACACACACACACAGAGTCACACTTACAACACAGCACTCACAATGGGTATCCAGCAGAACCATCAACACTTGGAACTGCCCTAAAATATTGACAAATGTGGTCGCGACACACACATACACATGAAACTCACACAAACATCCATCGACTTATTCTTACAGGCATACACAATGTTTTCCCGCCAACACAAACACACACAGAAACACACACTGCCACACTCACAACACAGCATTCACACTGGCACTTGGAACTGCCACAACATACTCACATACGTGGTCCCGACACACACATACACAAGAAACACACACAAACACCCATCGACTTTTTCTTAGAAGCATACACTGTGGGGTTCCCCCAAACACACACACACACAGAGACACACACACACTATCACACTCACAACACAGCACTCTCACTGGGTCTCCAGCAGAGCCATCAACACTTGGAACTGCCCTAACATATTCACAAATGTGGTCCCGACACACACATACAGAAGAAACACACACAAACACCCATGGAATTTTTCTTATAGGCATACAGACTGGTTTCCTGCAAACACACACACAGACACGCACACACACTGTCACACTCACAACACACACTCACACTGGATATCCAGCAAACTCGTGAACACTTGGAACTGCCCTCACACACTCAGAAATGTGGATCTGAAACACAATACGCAAGAACACACAAATACACCCATCGACTTTTTCATACAGGCATACACAATGGTTACCGGAGAACACACACACACACACACACACACTGTCACACTCGCAACACAGCACTCACACTGGGCCTCGGCAGAGCCATCAACACTTGGAACTGCCCTCACACACTCACGAACGTTTTCCCGACACACACATACACAAGAAACACACACAAACACCCATGGAATTTTTCTTACAGGCGTACACAGGGGGATCTGAAACACACACAGACACACACACACTATCACACTCACAACACCGCACTCACACTGGGTCTCCAACACAGCCGTCAACACTTGGAACTGCTTTAACATAATCACAAACATGGTCCTGACACACACATATACAAATAACACACACAAACACCCATCGACTTTTTCTTGCAGGCATACACAATGGTTTCCTGCAAACACACACACACACACACACACACACAAAAGTCACACTCACGACAGAGCACTCACATTGGATCTCCAGCAGAGCCATGAACACTTGGAATTACCTTAACATATTCACAAACGTGGTCCCGAAACACACATGCAGAAGAAACACACAAAAACACCCTACGACTTTTTCTTACAGACATACACAATGGTATCCAGCAAAACACACACACACACACACACATACACTATCACACGCACAACACAGCACTCACACTGGGTCCCCGGCATAGCCATCAACAGTTGGAACTGCCCTAACATACTCACAAACGTGGTCCCGACACACACATACACAAGAAACACACACAAACTCCCATTGACTTTTACTTACAGTCATGCACAATGGTTTCCGCAAACACACACACACACACACACTATCACACTCACAACACAGCATTCACACTGGCACTTGAATCTGCCCTAACATACAAACAAACGTGGTCCCGACACACACATACACAAGAAACACACACAAACACCCATCAACATTTTGTTACAGGCAGACAGAGTGGGGTTTCCCCAAACACACACACACACACACACACACACTGTCACACTAACAGCACAGTACGCACACTGGGCCTCGGCAGAGCCATCAACCCTTGGAACTGCCCTAACACACTCACAAACGTTTTCCCGACACACACATACACAAGAAACACACACAAACACCCATCGACTTTTTCTTACAGGCATACACAACGGTTTCCCGCGAACACACACACACAGAGTCACACTTACAACACAGCACTCACAATGGGTATCCAGCAGAACCATCAACACTTGGAACTGCCCTAAAATATTGACAAATGTGGTCGCGACACACACATACACATGAAACTCACACAAACATCCATCGACTTATTCTTACAGGCATACACAATGTTTTCCCGCCAACACAAACACACACAGAAACACACACTGCCACACTCACAACACAGCATTCACACTGGCACTTGGAACTGCCACAACATACTCACATACGTGGTCCCGACACACACATACACAAGAAACACACACAAACACCCATCGACTTTTTCTTAGAAGCATACACTGTGGGGTTCCCCCAAACACACACACACACAGAGACACACACACACTATCACACTCACAACACAGCACTCTCACTGGGTCTCCAGCAGAGCCATCAACACTTGGAACTGCCCTAACATATTCACAAATGTGGTCCCGACACACACATACAGAAGAAACACACACAAACACCCATGGAATTTTTCTTATAGGCATACAGACTGGTTTCCTGCAAACACACACACAGACACGCACACACACTGTCACACTCACAACACACACTCACACTGGATATCCAGCAAACTCGTGAACACTTGGAACTGCCCTCACACACTCAGAAATGTGGATCTGAAACACAATACGCAAGAACACACAAATACACCCATCGACTTTTTCATACAGGCATACACAATGGTTACCGGACAACACACACACACACACACACTGTCACACTCGCAACACAGCACTCACACTGGGCCTCGGCAGAGCCATCAACACTTGGAACTGCCCTCACACACTCACGAACGTTTTCCCGACACACACATACACAAGAAACACACACAAACACCCATGGAATTTTTCTTACAGGCGTACACAGGGGGTTCTGAAACACACACAGACACACACACACTATCACACTCACAACACCGCACTCACACTCGGTCTCCAACACAGCCGTCAACACTTGGAACTGCTTTAACATAATCACAAACATGGTCCTGACACACACATATACAAATAACACACACAAACACCCATCGACTTTTTCTTGCAGGCATACACAATGGTTTCCTGCAAACACACACACACACACACACACACACAAAAGTCACACTCACGACAGAGCACTCACATTGGATCTCCAGCAGAGCCATGAACACTTGGAATTACCTTAACATATTCACAAACGTGGTCCCGAAACACACATGCAGAAGAAACACACAAAAACACCCTACGACTTTTTCTTACAGACATACACAATGGTATCCAGCAAAACACACACACACACACACACATACACTATCACACGCACAACACAGCACTCACACTGGGTCCCCGGCATAGCCATCAACAGTTGGAACTGCCCTAACATACTCACAAACGTGGTCCCGACACACACATACACAAGAAACACACACAAACTCCCATTGACTTTTACTTACAGTCATGCACAATGGTTTCCGCAAACACACACACACACACACTATCACACTCACAACACAGCATTCACACTGGCACTTGAATCTGCCCTAACATACAAACAAACGTGGTCCCGACACACACATACACAAGAAACACACACAAACACCCATCAACATTTTGTTACAGGCAGACAGAGTGGGGTTTCCCCAAACACACACACACACACACACACACACTGTCACACTAACAGCACAGTACGCACACTGGGCCTCGGCAGAGCCATCAACCCTTGGAACTGCCCTAACATACTCACAAACGTTTTCCCGACACACACATACACAAGAAACACACACAAACACCCATCGACTTTTTCTTACAGGCATACACAACGGTTTCCCGCGAACACACACACACAGAGTCACACTTACAACACAGCACTCACAATGGGTATCCAGCAGAACCATCAACACTTGGAACTGCCCTAAAATATTGACAAATGTGGTCGCGACACACACATACACATGAAACTCACACAAACATCCATCGACTTATTCTTACAGGCATACACAATGTTTTCCCGCCAACACAAACACACACAGAAACACACACTGCCACACTCACAACACAGCATTCACACTGGCACTTGGAACTGCCACAACATACTCACATACGTGGTCCCGACACACACATACACAAGAAACACACACAAACACCCATCGACTTTTTCTTAGAAGCATACACTGTGGGGTTCCCCCAAACACACACACACACAGAGACACACACACACTATCACACTCACAACACAGCACTCTCACTGGGTCTCCAGCAGAGCCATCAACACTTGGAACTGCCCTAACATATTCACAAATGTGGTCCCGACACACACATACAGAAGAAACACACACAAACACCCATGGAATTTTTCTTATAGGCATACAGACTGGTTTCCTGCAAACACACACACAGACACGCACACACACTGTCACACTCACAACACACACTCACACTGGATATCCAGCAAACTCGTGAACACTTGGAACTGCCCTCACACACTCAGAAATGTGGATCTGAAACACAATACGCAAGAACACACAAATACACCCATCGACTTTTTCATACAGGCATACACAATGGTTACCGGAGAACACACACACACACACACACACACACTGTCACACTCGCAACACAGCACTCACACTGGGCCTCGGCAGAGCCATCAACACTTGGAACTGCCCTCACACACTCACGAACGTTTTCCCGACACACACATACACAAGAAACACACACAAACACCCATGGAATTTTTCTTACAGGCGTACACAGGGGGATCTGAAACACACACAGACACACACACACTATCACACTCACAACACCGCACTCACACTGGGTCTCCAACACAGCCGTCAACACTTGGAACTGCTTTAACATAATCACAAACATGGTCCTGACACACACATATACAAATAACACACACAAACACCCATCGACTTTTTCTTGCAGGCATACACAATGGTTTCCTGCAAACACACACACACACACACACACACACAAAAGTCACACTCACGACAGAGCACTCACATTGGATCTCCAGCAGAGCCATGAACACTTGGAATTACCTTAACATATTCACAAACGTGGTCCCGAAACACACATGCAGAAGAAACACACAAAAACACCCTACGACTTTTTCTTACAGACATACACAATGGTATCCAGCAAAACACACACACACACACACACATACACTATCACACGCACAACACAGCACTCACACTGGGTCCCCGGCATAGCCATCAACAGTTGGAACTGCCCTAACATACTCACAAACGTGGTCCCGACACACACATACACAAGAAACACACACAAACTCCCATTGACTTTTACTTACAGTCATGCACAATGGTTTCCGCAAACACACACACACACACACACTATCACACTCACAACACAGCATTCACACTGGCACTTGAATCTGCCCTAACATACAAACAAACGTGGTCCCGACACACACATACACAAGAAACACACACAAACACCCATCAACATTTTGTTACAGGCAGACAGAGTGGGGTTTCCCCAAACACACACACACACACACACACACACACTGTCACACTAACAGCACAGTACGCACACTGGGCCTCGGCAGAGCCATCAACCCTTGGAACTGCCCTAACACACTCACAAACGTTTTCCCGACACACACATACACAAGAAACACACACAAACACCCATCGACTTTTTCTTACAGGCATACACAACGGTTTCCCGCGAACACACACACACAGAGTCACACTTACAACACAGCACTCACAATGGGTATCCAGCAGAACCATCAACACTTGGAACTGCCCTAAAATATTGACAAATGTGGTCGCGACACACACATACACATGAAACTCACACAAACATCCATCGACTTATTCTTACAGGCATACACAATGTTTTCCCGCCAACACAAACACACACAGAAACACACACTGCCACACTCACAACACAGCATTCACACTGGCACTTGGAACTGCCACAACATACTCACATACGTGGTCCCGACACACACATACACAAGAAACACACACAAACACCCATCGACTTTTTCTTAGAAGCATACACTGTGGGGTTCCCCCAAACACACACACACACAGAGACACACACACACTATCACACTCACAACACAGCACTCTCACTGGGTCTCCAGCAGAGCCATCAACACTTGGAACTGCCCTAACATATTCACAAATGTGGTCCCGACACACACATACAGAAGAAACACACACAAACACCCATGGAATTTTTCTTATAGGCATACAGACTGGTTTCCTGCAAACACACACACAGACACGCACACACACTGTCACACTCACAACACACACTCACACTGGATATCCAGCAAACTCGTGAACACTTGGAACTGCCCTCACACACTCAGAAATGTGGATCTGAAACACAATACGCAAGAACACACAAATACACCCATCGACTTTTTCATACAGGCATACACAATGGTTACCGGACAACACACACACACACACACACACTGTCACACTCGCAACACAGCACTCACACTGGGCCTCGGCAGAGCCATCAACACTTGGAACTGCCCTCACACACTCACGAACGTTTTCCCGACACTCACATACACAAGAAACACACACAAACACCCATGGAATTTTTCTTACAGGCGTACACAGGGGGTTCTGAAACACACACAGACACACACACACTATCACACTCACAACACCGCACTCACACTCGGTCTCCAACACAGCCGTCAACACTTGGAACTGCTTTAACATAATCACAAACATGGTCCTGACACACACATATACAAATAACACACACAAACACCCATCGACTTTTTCTTGCAGGCATACACAATGGTTTCCTGCAAACACACACACACACACACACACACACACAAAAGTCACACTCACGACAGAGCACTCACATTGGATCTCCAGCAGAGCCATGAACACTTGGAATTACCTTAACATATTCACAAACGTGGTCCCGAAACACACATGCAGAAGAAACACACAAAAACACCCTACGACTTTTTCTTACAGACATACACAATGGTATCCAGCAAAACACACACACACACACACACATACACTATCACACGCACAACACAGCACTCACACTGGGTCCCCGGCATAGCCATCAACAGTTGGAACTGCCCTAACATACTCACAAACGTGGTCCCGACACACACATACACAAGAAACACACACAAACTCCCATTGACTTTTACTTACAGTCATGCACAATGGTTTCCGCAAACACACACACACACACACTATCACACTCACAACACAGCATTCACACTGGCACTTGAATCTGCCCTAACATACAAACAAACGTGGTCCCGACACACACATACACAAGAAACACACACAAACACCCATCAACATTTTGTTACAGGCAGACAGAGTGGGGTTTCCCCAAACACACACACACACACACACACACACACTGTCACACTAACAGCACAGTACGCACACTGGGCCTCGGCAGAGCCATCAACCCTTGGAACTGCCCTAACATACTCACAAACGTTTTCCCGACACACACATACACAAGAAACACACACAAACACCCATCGACTTTTTCTTACAGGCATACACAACGGTTTCCCGCGAACACACACACACAGAGTCACACTTACAACACAGCACTCACAATGGGTATCCAGCAGAACCATCAACACTTGGAACTGCCCTAAAATATTGACAAATGTGGTCGCGACACACACATACACATGAAACTCACACAAACATCCATCGACTTATTCTTACAGGCATACACAATGTTTTCCCGCCAACACAAACACACACAGAAACACACACTGCCACACTCACAACACAGCATTCACACTGGCACTTGGAACTGCCACAACATACTCACATACGTGGTCCCGACACACACATACACAAGAAACACACACAAACACCCATCGACTTTTTCTTAGAAGCATACACTGTGGGGTTCCCCCAAACACACACACACACAGAGACACACACACACTATCACACTCACAACACAGCACTCTCACTGGGTCTCCAGCAGAGCCATCAACACTTGGAACTGCCCTAACATATTCACAAATGTGGTCCCGACACACACATACAGAAGAAACACACACAAACACCCATGGAATTTTTCTTATAGGCATACAGACTGGTTTCCTGCAAACACACACACAGACACGCACACACACTGTCACACTCACAACACACACTCACACTGGATATCCAGCAAACTCGTGAACACTTGGAACTGCCCTCACACACTCAGAAATGTGGATCTGAAACACAATACGCAAGAACACACAAATACACCCATCGACTTTTTCATACAGGCATACACAATGGTTACCGGAGAACACACACACACACACACACACACACTGTCACACTCGCAACACAGCACTCACACTGGGCCTCGGCAGAGCCATCAACACTTGGAACTGCCCTCACACACTCACGAACGTTTTCCCGACACACACATACACAAGAAACACACACAAACACCCATGGAATTTTTCTTACAGGCGTACACAGGGGGATCTGAAACACACACAGACACACACACACTATCACACTCACAACACCGCACTCACACTGGGTCTCCAACACAGCCGTCAACACTTGGAACTGCTTTAACATAATCACAAACATGGTCCTGACACACACATATACAAATAACACACACAAACACCCATCGACTTTTTCTTGCAGGCATACACAATGGTTTCCTGCAAACACACACACACACACACACACACACAAAAGTCACACTCACGACAGAGCACTCACATTGGATCTCCAGCAGAGCCATGAACACTTGGAATTACCTTAACATATTCACAAACGTGGTCCCGAAACACACATGCAGAAGAAACACACAAAAACACCCTACGACTTTTTCTTACAGACATACACAATGGTATCCAGCAAAACACACACACACACACACACATACACTATCACACGCACAACACAGCACTCACACTGGGTCCCCGGCATAGCCATCAACAGTTGGAACTGCCCTAACATACTCACAAACGTGGTCCCGACACACACATACACAAGAAACACACACAAACTCCCATTGACTTTTACTTACAGTCATGCACAATGGTTTCCGCAAACACACACACACACACACACTATCACACTCACAACACAGCATTCACACTGGCACTTGAATCTGCCCTAACATACAAACAAACGTGGTCCCGACACACACATACACAAGAAACACACACAAACACCCATCAACATTTTGTTACAGGCAGACAGAGTGGGGTTTCCCCAAACACACACACACACACACACACACACTGTCACACTAACAGCACAGTACGCACACTGGGCCTCGGCAGAGCCATCAACCCTTGGAACTGCCCTAACACACTCACAAACGTTTTCCCGACACACACATACACAAGAAACACACACAAACACCCATCGACTTTTTCTTACAGGCATACACAACGGTTTCCCGCGAACACACACACACAGAGTCACACTTACAACACAGCACTCACAATGGGTATCCAGCAGAACCATCAACACTTGGAACTGCCCTAAAATATTGACAAATGTGGTCGCGACACACACATACACATGAAACTCACACAAACATCCATCGACTTATTCTTACAGGCATACACAATGTTTTCCCGCCAACACAAACACACACAGAAACACACACTGCCACACTCACAACACAGCATTCACACTGGCACTTGGAACTGCCACAACATACTCACATACGTGGTCCCGACACACACATACACAAGAAACACACACAAACACCCATCGACTTTTTCTTAGAAGCATACACTGTGGGGTTCCCCCAAACACACACACACACAGAGACACACACACACTATCACACTCACAACACAGCACTCTCACTGGGTCTCCAGCAGAGCCATCAACACTTGGAACTGCCCTAACATATTCACAAATGTGGTCCCGACACACACATACAGAAGAAACACACACAAACACCCATGGAATTTTTCTTATAGGCATACAGACTGGTTTCCTGCAAACACACACACAGACACGCACACACACTGTCACACTCACAACACACACTCACACTGGATATCCAGCAAACTCGTGAACACTTGGAACTGCCCTCACACACTCAGAAATGTGGATCTGAAACACAATACGCAAGAACACACAAATACACCCATCGACTTTTTCATACAGGCATACACAATGGTTACCGGACAACACACACACACACACACACACACTGTCACACTCGCAACACAGCACTCACACTGGGCCTCGGCAGAGCCATCAACACTTGGAACTGCCCTCACACACTCACGAACGTTTTCCCGACACACACATACACAAGAAACACACACAAACACCCATGGAATTTTTCTTACAGGCGTACACAGGGGGTTCTGAAACACACACAGACACACACACACTATCACACTCACAACACCGCACTCACACTCGGTCTCCAACACAGCCGTCAACACTTGGAACTGCTTTAACATAATCACAAACATGGTCCTGACACACACATATACAAATAACACACACAAACACCCATCGACTTTTTCTTGCAGGCATACACAATGGTTTCCTGCAAACACACACACACACACACACACACACAAAAGTCACACTCACGACAGAGCACTCACATTGGATCTCCAGCAGAGCCATGAACACTTGGAATTACCTTAACATATTCACAAACGTGGTCCCGAAACACACATGCAGAAGAAACACACAAAAACACCCTACGACTTTTTCTTACAGACATACACAATGGTATCCAGCAAAACACACACACACACACACACATACACTATCACACGCACAACACAGCACTCACACTGGGTCCCCGGCATAGCCATCAACAGTTGGAACTGCCCTAACATACTCACAAACGTGGTCCCGACACACACATACACAAGAAACACACACAAACTCCCATTGACTTTTACTTACAGTCATGCACAATGGTTTCCGCAAACACACACACACACACACACTATCACACTCACAACACAGCATTCACACTGGCACTTGAATCTGCCCTAACATACAAACAAACGTGGTCCCGACACACACATACACAAGAAACACACACAAACACCCATCAACATTTTGTTACAGGCAGACAGAGTGGGGTTTCCCCAAACACACACACACACACACACACACACACTGTCACACTAACAGCACAGTACGCACACTGGGCCTCGGCAGAGCCATCAACCCTTGGAACTGCCCTAACACACTCACAAACGTTTTCCCGACACACACATACACAAGAAACACACACAAACACCCATCGACTTTTTCTTACAGGCATACACAACGGTTTCCCGCGAACACACACACACAGAGTCACACTTACAACACAGCACTCACAATGGGTATCCAGCAGAACCATCAACACTTGGAACTGCCCTAAAATATTGACAAATGTGGTCGCGACACACACATACACATGAAACTCACACAAACATCCATCGACTTATTCTTACAGGCATACACAATGTTTTCCCGCCAACACAAACACACACAGAAACACACACTGCCACACTCACAACACAGCATTCACACTGGCACTTGGAACTGCCACAACATACTCACATACGTGGTCCCGACACACACATACACAAGAAACACACACAAACACCCATCGACTTTTTCTTAGAAGCATACACTGTGGGGTTCCCCCAAACACACACACACACAGAGACACACACACACTATCACACTCACAACACAGCACTCTCACTGGGTCTCCAGCAGAGCCATCAACACTTGGAACTGCCCTAACATATTCACAAATGTGGTCCCGACACACACATACAGAAGAAACACACACAAACACCCATGGAATTTTTCTTATAGGCATACAGACTGGTTTCCTGCAAACACACACACAGACACGCACACACACTGTCACACTCACAACACACACTCACACTGGATATCCAGCAAACTCGTGAACACTTGGAACTGCCCTCACACACTCAGAAATGTGGATCTGAAACACAATACGCAAGAACACACAAATACACCCATCGACTTTTTCATACAGGCATACACAATGGTTACCGGACAACACACACACACACACACACACTGTCACACTCGCAACACAGCACTCACACTGGGCCTCGGCAGAGCCATCAACACTTGGAACTGCCCTCACACACTCACGAACGTTTTCCCGACACTCACATACACAAGAAACACACACAAACACCCATGGAATTTTTCTTACAGGCGTACACAGGGGGTTCTGAAACACACACAGACACACACACACTATCACACTCACAACACCGCACTCACACTCGGTCTCCAACACAGCCGTCAACACTTGGAACTGCTTTAACATAATCACAAACATGGTCCTGACACACACATATACAAATAACACACACAAACACCCATCGACTTTTTCTTGCAGGCATACACAATGGTTTCCTGCAAACACACACACACACACACACACACACACAAAAGTCACACTCACGACAGAGCACTCACATTGGATCTCCAGCAGAGCCATGAACACTTGGAATTACCTTAACATATTCACAAACGTGGTCCCGAAACACACATGCAGAAGAAACACACAAAAACACCCTACGACTTTTTCTTACAGACATACACAATGGTATCCAGCAAAACACACACACACACACACACATACACTATCACACGCACAACACAGCACTCACACTGGGTCCCCGGCATAGCCATCAACAGTTGGAACTGCCCTAACATACTCACAAACGTGGTCCCGACACACACATACACAAGAAACACACACAAACTCCCATTGACTTTTACTTACAGTCATGCACAATGGTTTCCGCAAACACACACACACACACACTATCACACTCACAACACAGCATTCACACTGGCACTTGAATCTGCCCTAACATACAAACAAACGTGGTCCCGACACACACATACACAAGAAACACACACAAACACCCATCAACATTTTGTTACAGGCAGACAGAGTGGGGTTTCCCCAAACACACACACACACACACACACACACACTGTCACACTAACAGCACAGTACGCACACTGGGCCTCGGCAGAGCCATCAACCCTTGGAACTGCCCTAACATACTCACAAACGTTTTCCCGACACACACATACACAAGAAACACACACAAACACCCATCGACTTTTTCTTACAGGCATACACAACGGTTTCCCGCGAACACACACACACAGAGTCACACTTACAACACAGCACTCACAATGGGTATCCAGCAGAACCATCAACACTTGGAACTGCCCTAAAATATTGACAAATGTGGTCGCGACACACACATACACATGAAACTCACACAAACATCCATCGACTTATTCTTACAGGCATACACAATGTTTTCCCGCCAACACAAACACACACAGAAACACACACTGCCACACTCACAACACAGCATTCACACTGGCACTTGGAACTGCCACAACATACTCACATACGTGGTCCCGACACACACATACACAAGAAACACACACAAACACCCATCGACTTTTTCTTAGAAGCATACACTGTGGGGTTCCCCCAAACACACACACACACAGAGACACACACACACTATCACACTCACAACACAGCACTCTCACTGGGTCTCCAGCAGAGCCATCAACACTTGGAACTGCCCTAACATATTCACAAATGTGGTCCCGACACACACATACAGAAGAAACACACACAAACACCCATGGAATTTTTCTTATAGGCATACAGACTGGTTTCCTGCAAACACACACACAGACACGCACACACACTGTCACACTCACAACACACACTCACACTGGATATCCAGCAAACTCGTGAACACTTGGAACTGCCCTCACACACTCAGAAATGTGGATCTGAAACACAATACGCAAGAACACACAAATACACCCATCGACTTTTTCATACAGGCATACACAATGGTTACCGGAGAACACACACACACACACACACACACACTGTCACACTCGCAACACAGCACTCACACTGGGCCTCGGCAGAGCCATCAACACTTGGAACTGCCCTCACACACTCACGAACGTTTTCCCGACACACACATACACAAGAAACACACACAAACACCCATGGAATTTTTCTTACAGGCGTACACAGGGGGATCTGAAACACACACAGACACACACACACTATCACACTCACAACACCGCACTCACACTGGGTCTCCAACACAGCCGTCAACACTTGGAACTGCTTTAACATAATCACAAACATGGTCCTGACACACACATATACAAATAACACACACAAACACCCATCGACTTTTTCTTGCAGGCATACACAATGGTTTCCTGCAAACACACACACACACACACACACACACAAAAGTCACACTCACGACAGAGCACTCACATTGGATCTCCAGCAGAGCCATGAACACTTGGAATTACCTTAACATATTCACAAACGTGGTCCCGAAACACACATGCAGAAGAAACACACAAAAACACCCTACGACTTTTTCTTACAGACATACACAATGGTATCCAGCAAAACACACACACACACACACACATACACTATCACACGCACAACACAGCACTCACACTGGGTCCCCGGCATAGCCATCAACAGTTGGAACTGCCCTAACATACTCACAAACGTGGTCCCGACACACACATACACAAGAAACACACACAAACTCCCATTGACTTTTACTTACAGTCATGCACAATGGTTTCCGCAAACACACACACACACACACACTATCACACTCACAACACAGCATTCACACTGGCACTTGAATCTGCCCTAACATACAAACAAACGTGGTCCCGACACACACATACACAAGAAACACACACAAACACCCATCAACATTTTGTTACAGGCAGACAGAGTGGGGTTTCCCCAAACACACACACACACACACACACACACTGTCACACTAACAGCACAGTACGCACACTGGGCCTCGGCAGAGCCATCAACCCTTGGAACTGCCCTAACACACTCACAAACGTTTTCCCGACACACACATACACAAGAAACACACACAAACACCCATCGACTTTTTCTTACAGGCATACACAACGGTTTCCCGCGAACACACACACACAGAGTCACACTTACAACACAGCACTCACAATGGGTATCCAGCAGAACCATCAACACTTGGAACTGCCCTAAAATATTGACAAATGTGGTCGCGACACACACATACACATGAAACTCACACAAACATCCATCGACTTATTCTTACAGGCATACACAATGTTTTCCCGCCAACACAAACACACACAGAAACACACACTGCCACACTCACAACACAGCATTCACACTGGCACTTGGAACTGCCACAACATACTCACATACGTGGTCCCGACACACACATACACAAGAAACACACACAAACACCCATCGACTTTTTCTTAGAAGCATACACTGTGGGGTTCCCCCAAACACACACACACACAGAGACACACACACACTATCACACTCACAACACAGCACTCTCACTGGGTCTCCAGCAGAGCCATCAACACTTGGAACTGCCCTAACATATTCACAAATGTGGTCCCGACACACACATACAGAAGAAACACACACAAACACCCATGGAATTTTTCTTATAGGCATACAGACTGGTTTCCTGCAAACACACACACAGACACGCACACACACTGTCACACTCACAACACACACTCACACTGGATATCCAGCAAACTCGTGAACACTTGGAACTGCCCTCACACACTCAGAAATGTGGATCTGAAACACAATACGCAAGAACACACAAATACACCCATCGACTTTTTCATACAGGCATACACAATGGTTACCGGACAACACACACACACACACACACACACTGTCACACTCGCAACACAGCACTCACACTGGGCCTCGGCAGAGCCATCAACACTTGGAACTGCCCTCACACACTCACGAACGTTTTCCCGACACACACATACACAAGAAACACACACAAACACCCATGGAATTTTTCTTACAGGCGTACACAGGGGGTTCTGAAACACACACAGACACACACACACTATCACACTCACAACACCGCACTCACACTCGGTCTCCAACACAGCCGTCAACACTTGGAACTGCTTTAACATAATCACAAACATGGTCCTGACACACACATATACAAATAACACACACAAACACCCATCGACTTTTTCTTGCAGGCATACACAATGGTTTCCTGCAAACACACACACACACACACACACACACAAAAGTCACACTCACGACAGAGCACTCACATTGGATCTCCAGCAGAGCCATGAACACTTGGAATTACCTTAACATATTCACAAACGTGGTCCCGAAACACACATGCAGAAGAAACACACAAAAACACCCTACGACTTTTTCTTACAGACATACACAATGGTATCCAGCAAAACACACACACACACACACACATACACTATCACACGCACAACACAGCACTCACACTGGGTCCCCGGCATAGCCATCAACAGTTGGAACTGCCCTAACATACTCACAAACGTGGTCCCGACACACACATACACAAGAAACACACACAAACTCCCATTGACTTTTACTTACAGTCATGCACAATGGTTTCCGCAAACACACACACACACACACTATCACACTCACAACACAGCATTCACACTGGCACTTGAATCTGCCCTAACATACAAACAAACGTGGTCCCGACACACACATACACAAGAAACACACACAAACACCCATCAACATTTTGTTACAGGCAGACAGAGTGGGGTTTCCCCAAACACACACACACACACACACACACACTGTCACACTAACAGCACAGTACGCACACTGGGCCTCGGCAGAGCCATCAACCCTTGGAACTGCCCTAACATACTCACAAACGTTTTCCCGACACACACATACACAAGAAACACACACAAACACCCATCGACTTTTTCTTACAGGCATACACAACGGTTTCCCGCGAACACACACACACAGAGTCACACTTACAACACAGCACTCACAATGGGTATCCAGCAGAACCATCAACACTTGGAACTGCCCTAAAATATTGACAAATGTGGTCGCGACACACACATACACATGAAACTCACACAAACATCCATCGACTTATTCTTACAGGCATACACAATGTTTTCCCGCCAACACAAACACACACAGAAACACACACTGCCACACTCACAACACAGCATTCACACTGGCACTTGGAACTGCCACAACATACTCACATACGTGGTCCCGACACACACATACACAAGAAACACACACAAACACCCATCGACTTTTTCTTAGAAGCATACACTGTGGGGTTCCCCCAAACACACACACACACAGAGACACACACACACTATCACACTCACAACACAGCACTCTCACTGGGTCTCCAGCAGAGCCATCAACACTTGGAACTGCCCTAACATATTCACAAATGTGGTCCCGACACACACATACAGAAGAAACACACACAAACACCCATGGAATTTTTCTTATAGGCATACAGACTGGTTTCCTGCAAACACACACACAGACACGCACACACACTGTCACACTCACAACACACACTCACACTGGATATCCAGCAAACTCGTGAACACTTGGAACTGCCCTCACACACTCAGAAATGTGGATCTGAAACACAATACGCAAGAACACACAAATACACCCATCGACTTTTTCATACAGGCATACACAATGGTTACCGGACAACACACACACACACACACACACACTGTCACACTCGCAACACAGCACTCACACTGGGCCTCGGCAGAGCCATCAACACTTGGAACTGCCCTCACACACTCACGAACGTTTTCCCGACACACACATACACAAGAAACACACACAAACACCCATGGAATTTTTCTTACAGGCGTACACAGGGGGTTCTGAAACACACACAGACACACACACACTATCACACTCACAACACCGCACTCACACTGGGTCTCCAACACAGCCGTCAACACTTGGAACTGCTTTAACATAATCACAAACATGGTCCTGACACACACATATACAAATAACACACACAAACACCCATCGACTTTTTCTTGCAGGCATACACAATGGTTTCCTGCAAACACACACACACACACACACACACACACAAAAGTCACACTCACGACAGAGCACTCACATTGGATCTCCAGCAGAGCCATGAACACTTGGAATTACCTTAACATATTCACAAACGTGGTCCCGAAACACACATGCAGAAGAAACACACAAAAACACCCTACGACTTTTTCTTACAGACATACACAATGGTATCCAGCAAAACACACACACACACACACACATACACTATCACACGCACAACACAGCACTCACACTGGGTCCCCGGCATAGCCATCAACAGTTGGAACTGCCCTAACATACTCACAAACGTGGTCCCGACACACACATACACAAGAAACACACACAAACTCCCATTGACTTTTACTTACAGTCATGCACAATGGTTTCCGCAAACACACACACACACACACACTATCACACTCACAACACAGCATTCACACTGGCACTTGAATCTGCCCTAACATACAAACAAACGTGGTCCCGACACACACATACACAAGAAACACACACAAACACCCATCAACATTTTGTTACAGGCAGACAGAGTGGGGTTTCCCCAAACACACACACACACACACACACACTGTCACACTAACAGCACAGTACGCACACTGGGCCTCGGCAGAGCCATCAACCCTTGGAACTGCCCTAACATACTCACAAACGTTTTCCCGACACACACATACACAAGAAACACACACAAACACCCATCGACTTTTTCTTACAGGCATACACAACGGTTTCCCGCGAACACACACACACAGAGTCACACTTACAACACAGCACTCACAATGGGTATCCAGCAGAACCATCAACACTTGGAACTGCCCTAAAATATTGACAAATGTGGTCGCGACACACACATACACATGAAACTCACACAAACATCCATCGACTTATTCTTACAGGCATACACAATGTTTTCCCGCCAACACAAACACACACAGAAACACACACTGCCACACTCACAACACAGCATTCACACTGGCACTTGGAACTGCCACAACATACTCACATACGTGGTCCCGACACACACATACACAAGAAACACACACAAACACCCATCGACTTTTTCTTAGAAGCATACACTGTGGGGTTCCCCCAAACACACACACACACAGAGACACACACACACTATCACACTCACAACACAGCACTCTCACTGGGTCTCCAGCAGAGCCATCAACACTTGGAACTGCCCTAACATATTCACAAATGTGGTCCCGACACACACATACAGAAGAAACACACACAAACACCCATGGAATTTTTCTTATAGGCATACAGACTGGTTTCCTGCAAACACACACACAGACACGCACACACACTGTCACACTCACAACACACACTCACACTGGATATCCAGCAAACTCGTGAACACTTGGAACTGCCCTCACACACTCAGAAATGTGGATCTGAAACACAATACGCAAGAACACACAAATACACCCATCGACTTTTTCATACAGGCATACACAATGGTTACCGGACAACACACACACACACACACACACTGTCACACTCGCAACACAGCACTCACACTGGGCCTCGGCAGAGCCATCAACACTTGGAACTGCCCTCACACACTCACGAACGTTTTCCCGACACACACATACACAAGAAACACACACAAACACCCATGGAATTTTTCTTACAGGCGTACACAGGGGGTTCTGAAACACACACAGACACACACACACTATCACACTCACAACACCGCACTCACACTGGGTCTCCAACACAGCCGTCAACACTTGGAACTGCTTTAACATAATCACAAACATGGTCCTGACACACACATATACAAATAACACACACAAACACCCATCGACTTTTTCTTGCAGGCATACACAATGGTTTCCTGCAAACACACACACACACACACACACACACACAAAAGTCACACTCACGACAGAGCACTCACATTGGATCTCCAGCAGAGCCATGAACACTTGGAATTACCTTAACATATTCACAAACGTGGTCCCGAAACACACATGCAGAAGAAACACACAAAAACACCCTACGACTTTTTCTTACAGACATACACAATGGTATCCAGCAAAACACACACACACACACACACATACACTATCACACGC
This sequence comes from Ursus arctos, assembly GCF_023065955.2. NCBI lineage: Eukaryota > Metazoa > Chordata > Mammalia > Carnivora > Ursidae > Ursus > Ursus arctos. The sequence goes on along the minus strand of NC_079874.1, from coordinate 11,718,654 downwards.
ACAACACAGCACTCACACTGGGTCCCCGGCATAGCCATCAACAGTTGGAACTGCCCTAACATACTCACAAACGTGGTCCCGACACACACATACACAAGAAACACACACAAACTCCCATTGACTTTTACTTACAGTCATGCACAATGGTTTCCGCAAACACACACACACACACACTATCACACTCACAACACAGCATTCACACTGGCACTTGAATCTGCCCTAACATACAAACAAACGTGGTCCCGACACACACATACACAAGAAACACACACAAACACCCATCAACATTTTGTTACAGGCAGACAGAGTGGGGTTTCCCCAAACACACACACACACACACACACACACTGTCACACTAACAGCACAGTACGCACACTGGGCCTCGGCAGAGCCATCAACCCTTGGAACTGCCCTAACATACTCACAAACGTTTTCCCGACACACACATACACAAGAAACACACACAAACACCCATCGACTTTTTCTTACAGGCATACACAACGGTTTCCCGCGAACACACACACACAGAGTCACACTTACAACACAGCACTCACAATGGGTATCCAGCAGAACCATCAACACTTGGAACTGCCCTAAAATATTGACAAATGTGGTCGCGACACACACATACACATGAAACTCACACAAACATCCATCGACTTATTCTTACAGGCATACACAATGTTTTCCCGCCAACACAAACACACACAGAAACACACACTGCCACACTCACAACACAGCATTCACACTGGCACTTGGAACTGCCACAACATACTCACATACGTGGTACCGACACACACATACACAAGAAACACACACAAACACCCATCGACTTTTTCTTAGAAGCATACACTGTGGGGTTCCCCCAAACACACACACACACAGAGACACACACACACTATCACACTCACAACACAGCACTCTCACTGGGTCTCCAGCAGAGCCATCAACACTTGGAACTGCCCTAACATATTCACAAATGTGGTCCCGACACACACATACAGAAGAAACACACACAAACACCCATGGAATTTTTCTTATAGGCATACAGACTGGTTTCCTGCAAACACACACACAGACACGCACACACACTGTCACACTCACAACACACACTCACACTGGATATCCAGCAAACTCGTGAACACTTGGAACTGCCCTCACACACTCAGAAATGTGGATCTGAAACACAATACGCAAGAACACACAAATACACCCATCGACTTTTTCATACAGGCATACACAATGGTTACCGGACAACACACACACACACACACACACACACTGTCACACTCGCAACACAGCACTCACACTGGGCCTCGGCAGAGCCATCAACACTTGGAACTGCCCTCACACACTCACGAACGTTTTCCCGACACACACATACACAAGAAACACACACAAACACCCATGGAATTTTTCTTACAGGCGTACACAGGGGGTTCTGAAACACACACAGACACACACACACTATCACACTCACAACACCGCACTCACACTGGGTCTCCAACACAGCCGTCAACACTTGGAACTGCTTTAACATAATCACAAACATGGTCCTGACACACACATATACAAATAACACACACAAACACCCATCGACTTTTTCTTGCAGGCATACACAATGGTTTCCTGCAAACACACACACACACACACACACACACAAAAGTCACACTCACGACAGAGCACTCACATTGGATCTCCAGCAGAGCCATGAACACTTGGAATTACCTTAACATATTCACAAACGTGGTCCCGAAACACACATGCAGAAGAAACACACAAAAACACCCTACGACTTTTTCTTACAGACATACACAATGGTATCCAGCAAAACACACACACACACACACACATACACTATCACACGCACAACACAGCACTCACACTGGGTCCCCGGCATAGCCATCAACAGTTGGAACTGCCCTAACATACTCACAAACGTGGTCCCGACACACACATACACAAGAAACACACACAAACTCCCATTGACTTTTACTTACAGTCACGCACAATGGTTTCCGCAAACACACACACAAACACACTATCACACTCACAACACAGCATTCACACTGGCACTTGAATCTGCCCTAACATACAAACAAACGTGGTCCCGACACACACATACACAAGAAACACACACAAACACCCATCAACATTTTGTTACAGGCAGACAGAGTGGGGTTTCCCCAAACACACACACACACACACACACACTGTCACACTAACAGCACAGTACGCACACTGGGCCTCGGCAGAGCCATCAACCCTTGGAACTGCCCTAACATACTCACAAACGTTTTCCCGACACACACATACACAAGAAACACACACAAACACCCATCGACTTTTTCTTACAGGCATACACAACGGTTTCCCGCGAACACACACACACAGAGTCACACTTACAACACAGCACTCACAATGGGTATCCAGCAGAACCATCAACACTTGGAACTGCCCTAAAATATTGACAAATGTGGTCGCGACACACACATACACATGAAACTCACACAAACATCCATCGACTTATTCTTACAGGCATACACAATGTTTTCCCGCCAACACAAACACACACAGAAACACACACTGCCACACTCACAACACAGCATTCACACTGGCACTTGGAACTGCCACAACATACTCACATACGTGGTCCCGACACACACATACACAAGAAACACACACAAACACCCATCGACTTTTTCTTAGAAGCATACACTGTGGGGTTCCCCCAAACACACACACACACAGAGACACACACACACTATCACACTCACAACACAGCACTCTCACTGGGTCTCCAGCAGAGCCATCAACACTTGGAACTGCCCTAACATATTCACAAATGTGGTCCCGACACACACATACAGAAGAAACACACACAAACACCCATGGAATTTTTCTTATAGGCATACAGACTGGTTTCCTGCAAACACACACACAGACACGCACACACACTGTCACACTCACAACACACACTCACACTGGATATCCAGCAAACTCGTGAACACTTGGAACTGCCCTCACACACTCAGAAATGTGGATCTGAAACACAATACGCAAGAACACACAAATACACCCATCGACTTTTTCATACAGGCATACACAATGGTTACCGGACAACACACACACACACACACTGTCACACTCGCAACACAGCACTCACACTGGGCCTCGGCAGAGCCATCAACACTTGGAACTGCCCTCACACACTCACGAACGTTTTCCCGACACACACATACACAAGAAACACACACAAACACCCATGGAATTTTTCTTACAGGCGTACACAGGGGGTTCTGAAACACACACAGACACACACACACTATCACACTCACAACACCGCACTCACACTGGGTCTCCAACACAGCCGTCAACACTTGGAACTGCTTTAACATAATCACAAACATGGTCCTGACACACACATATACAAATAACACACACAAACACCCATCGACTTTTTCTTGCAGGCATACACAATGGTTTCCTGCAAACACACACACACACACACACACACACACAAAAGTCACACTCACGACAGAGCACTCACATTGGATCTCCAGCAGAGCCATGAACACTTGGAATTACCTTAACATATTCACAAACGTGGTCCCGAAACACACATGCAGAAGAAACACACAAAAACACCCTACGACTTTTTCTTACAGACATACACAATGGTATCCAGCAAAACACACACACACACACACACATACACTATCACACGCACAACACAGCACTCACACTGGGTCCCCGGCATAGCCATCAACAGTTGGAACTGCCCTAACATACTCACAAACGTGGTCCCGACACACACATACACAAGAAACACACACAAACTCCCATTGACTTTTACTTACAGTCATGCACAATGGTTTCCGCAAACACACACACACACACACTATCACACTCACAACACAGCATTCACACTGGCACTTGAATCTGCCCTAACATACAAACAAACGTGGTCCCGACACACACATACACAAGAAACACACACAAACACCCATCAACATTTTGTTACAGGCAGACAGAGTGGGGTTTCCCCAAACACACACACACACACACACACACTGTCACACTAACAGCACAGTACGCACACTGGGCCTCGGCAGAGCCATCAACCCTTGGAACTGCCCTAACATACTCACAAACGTTTTCCCGACACACACATACACAAGAAACACACACAAACACCCATCGACTTTTTCTTACAGGCATACACAACGGTTTCCCGCGAACACACACACACAGAGTCACACTTACAACACAGCACTCACAATGGGTATCCAGCAGAACCATCAACACTTGGAACTGCCCTAAAATATTGACAAATGTGGTCGCGACACACACATACACATGAAACTCACACAAACATCCATCGACTTATTCTTACAGGCATACACAATGTTTTCCCGCCAACACAAACACACACAGAAACACACACTGCCACACTCACAACACAGCATTCACACTGGCACTTGGAACTGCCACAACATACTCACATACGTGGTCCCGACACACACATACACAAGAAACACACACAAACACCCATCGACTTTTTCTTAGAAGCATACACTGTGGGGTTCCCCCAAACACACACACACACACAGACACACACACACTATCACACTCACAACACAGCACTCTCACTGGGTCTCCAGCAGAGCCATCAACACTTGGAACTGCCCTAACATATTCACAAATGTGGTCCCGACACACACATACAGAAGAAACACACACAAACACCCATGGAATTTTTCTTATAGGCATACAGACTGGTTTCCTGCAAACACACACACAGACACGCACACACACTGTCACACTCACAACACACACTCACACTGGATATCCAGCAAACTCGTGAACACTTGGAACTGCCCTCACACACTCAGAAATGTGGATCTGAAACACAATACGCAAGAACACACAAATACACCCATCGACTTTTTCATACAGGCATACACAATGGTTACCGGACAACACACACACACACACACACACACACTGTCACACTCGCAACACAGCACTCACACTGGGCCTCGGCAGAGCCATCAACACTTGGAACTGCCCTCACACACTCACGAACGTTTTCCCGACACACACATACACAAGAAACACACACAAACACCCATGGAATTTTTCTTACAGGCGTACACAGGGGGTTCTGAAACACACACAGACACACACACACTATCACACTCACAACACCGCACTCACACTGGGTCTCCAACACAGCCGTCAACACTTGGAACTGCTTTAACATAATCACAAACATGGTCCTGACACACACATATACAAATAACACACACAAACACCCATCGACTTTTTCTTGCAGGCATACACAATGGTTTCCTGCAAACACACACACACACACACACACACACAAAAGTCACACTCACGACAGAGCACTCACATTGGATCTCCAGCAGAGCCATGAACACTTGGAATTACCTTAACATATTCACAAACGTGGTCCCGAAACACACATGCAGAAGAAACACACAAAAACACCCTACGACTTTTTCTTACAGACATACACAATGGTATCCAGCAAAACACACACACACACACACACATACACTATCACACGCACAACACAGCACTCACACTGGGTCCCCGGCATAGCCATCAACAGTTGGAACTGCCCTAACATACTCACAAACGTGGTCCCGACACACACATACACAAGAAACACACACAAACTCCCATTGACTTTTACTTACAGTCATGCACAATGGTTTCCGCAAACACACACACACACACACTATCACACTCACAACACAGCATTCACACTGGCACTTGAATCTGCCCTAACATACAAACAAACGTGGTCCCGACACACACATACACAAGAAACACACACAAACACCCATCAACATTTTGTTACAGGCAGACAGAGTGGGGTTTCCCCAAACACACACACACACACACACACACACACTGTCACACTAACAGCACAGTACGCACACTGGGCCTCGGCAGAGCCATCAACCCTTGGAACTGCCCTAACATACTCACAAACGTTTTCCCGACACACACATACACAAGAAACACACACAAACACCCATCGACTTTTTCTTACAGGCATACACAACGGTTTCCCGCGAACACACACACACAGAGTCACACTTACAACACAGCACTCACAATGGGTATCCAGCAGAACCATCAACACTTGGAACTGCCCTAAAATATTGACAAATGTGGTCGCGACACACACATACACATGAAACTCACACAAACATCCATCGACTTATTCTTACAGGCATACACAATGTTTTCCCGCCAACACAAACACACACAGAAACACACACTGCCACATTCACAACACAGCATTCACACTGGCACTTGGAACTGCCACAACATACTCACATACGTGGTCCCGACACACACATACACAAGAAACACACACAAACACCCATCGACTTTTTCTTAGAAGCATACACTGTGGGGTTCCCCCAAACACACACACACACAGAGACACACACACACTATCACACTCACAACACAGCACTCTCACTGGGTCTCCAGCAGAGCCATCAACACTTGGAACTGCCCTAACATATTCACAAATGTGGTCCCGACACACACATACAGAAGAAACACACACAAACACCCATGGAATTTTTCTTATAGGCATACAGACTGGTTTCCTGCAAACACACACACAGACACGCACACACACTGTCACACTCACAACACACACTCACACTGGATATCCAGCAAACTCGTGAACACTTGGAACTGCCCTCACACACTCAGAAATGTGGATCTGAAACACAATACGCAAGAACACACAAATACACCCATCGACTTTTTCATACAGGCATACACAATGGTTACCGGACAACACACACACACACACACACACTGTCACACTCGCAACACAGCACTCACACTGGGCCTCGGCAGAGCCATCAACACTTGGAACTGCCCTCACACACTCACGAACGTTTTCCCGACACACACATACACAAGAAACACACACAAACACCCATGGAATTTTTCTTACAGGCGTACACAGGGGGTTCTGAAACACACACAGACACACACACACTATCACACTCACAACACCGCACTCACACTGGGTCTCCAACACAGCCGTCAACACTTGGAACTGCTTTAACATAATCACAAACATGGTCCTGACACACACATATACAAATAACACACACAAACACCCATCGACTTTTTCTTGCAGGCATACACAATGGTTTCCTGCAAACACACACACACACACACACACACAAAAGTCACACTCACGACAGAGCACTCACATTGGATCTCCAGCAGAGCCATGAACACTTGGAATTACCTTAACATATTCACAAACGTGGTCCCGAAACACACATGCAGAAGAAACACACAAAAACACCCTACGACTTTTTCTTACAGACATACACAATGGTATCCAGCAAAACACACACACACACACACACATACACTATCACACGCACAACACAGCACTCACACTGGGTCCCCGGCATAGCCATCAACAGTTGGAACTGCCCTAACATACTCACAAACGTGGTCCCGACACACACATACACAAGAAACACACACAAACTCCCATTGACTTTTACTTACAGTCATGCACAATGGTTTCCGCAAACACACACACACACACACTATCACACTCACAACACAGCATTCACACTGGCACTTGAATCTGCCCTAACATACAAACAAACGTGGTCCCGACACACACATACACAAGAAACACACACAAACACCCATCAACATTTTGTTACAGGCAGACAGAGTGGGGTTTCCCCAAACACACACACACACACACACACACACTGTCACACTAACAGCACAGTACGCACACTGGGCCTCGGCAGAGCCATCAACCCTTGGAACTGCCCTAACATACTCACAAACGTTTTCCCGACACACACATACACAAGAAACACACACAAACACCCATCGACTTTTTCTTACAGGCATACACAACGGTTTCCCGCGAACACACACACACAGAGTCACACTTACAACACAGCACTCACAATGGGTATCCAGCAGAACCATCAACACTTGGAACTGCCCTAAAATATTGACAAATGTGGTCGCGACACACACATACACATGAAACTCACACAAACATCCATCGACTTATTCTTACAGGCATACACAATGTTTTCCCGCCAACACAAACACACACAGAAACACACACTGCCACACTCACAACACAGCATTCACACTGGCACTTGGAACTGCCACAACATACTCACATACGTGGTCCCGACACACACATACACAAGAAACACACACAAACACCCATCGACTTTTTCTTAGAAGCATACACTGTGGGGTTCCCCCAAACACACACACACACAGAGACACACACACACTATCACACTCACAACACAGCACTCTCACTGGGTCTCCAGCAGAGCCATCAACACTTGGAACTGCCCTAACATATTCACAAATGTGGTCCCGACACACACATACAGAAGAAACACACACAAACACCCATGGAATTTTTCTTATAGGCATACAGACTGGTTTCCTGCAAACACACACACAGACACGCACACACACTGTCACACTCACAACACACACTCACACTGGATATCCAGCAAACTCGTGAACACTTGGAACTGCCCTCACACACTCAGAAATGTGGATCTGAAACACAATACGCAAGAACACACAAATACACCCATCGACTTTTTCATACAGGCATACACAATGGTTACCGGACAACACACACACACACACACACACACACTGTCACACTCGCAACACAGCACTCACACTGGGCCTCGGCAGAGCCATCAACACTTGGAACTGCCCTCACACACTCACGAACGTTTTCCCGACACACACATACACAAGAAACACACACAAACACCCATGGAATTTTTCTTACAGGCGTACACAGGGGGTTCTGAAACACACACAGACACACACACACTATCACACTCACAACACCGCACTCACACTGGGTCTCCAACACAGCCGTCAACACTTGGAACTGCTTTAACATAATCACAAACATGGTCCTGACACACACATATACAAATAACACACACAAACACCCATCGACTTTTTCTTGCAGGCATACACAATGGTTTCCTGCAAACACACACACACACACACACACACACAAAAGTCACACTCACGACAGAGCACTCACATTGGATCTCCAGCAGAGCCATGAACACTTGGAATTACCTTAACATATTCACAAACGTGGTCCCGAAACACACATGCAGAAGAAACACACAAAAACACCCTACGACTTTTTCTTACAGACATACACAATGGTATCCAGCAAAACACACACACACACACACACATACACTATCACACGCACAACACAGCTCTCACACTGGGTCCCCGGCATAGCCATCAACAGTTGGAACTGCCCTAACATACTCACAAACGTGGTCCCGACACACACATACACAAGAAACACACACAAACTCCCATTGACTTTTACTTACAGTCATGCACAATGGTTTCCGCAAACACACACACACACACTATCACACTCACAACACAGCATTCACACTGGCACTTGAATCTGCCCTAACATACAAACAAACGTGGTCCCGACACACACATACACAAGAAACACACACAAACACCCATCAACATTTTGTTACAGGCAGACAGAGTGGGGTTTCCCCAAACACACACACACACACACACACACTGTCACACTAACAGCACAGTACGCACACTGGGCCTCGGCAGAGCCATCAACCCTTGGAACTGCCCTAACATACTCACAAACGTTTTCCCGACACACACATACACAAGAAACACACACAAACACCCATCGACTTTTTCTTACAGGCATACACAACGGTTTCCCGCGAACACACACACACAGAGTCACACTTACAACACAGCACTCACAATGGGTATCCAGCAGAACCATCAACACTTGGAACTGCCCTAAAATATTGACAAATGTGGTCGCGACACACACATACACATGAAACTCACACAAACATCCATCGACTTATTCTTACAGGCATACACAATGTTTTCCCGCCAACACAAACACACACAGAAACACACACTGCCACACTCACAACACAGCATTCACACTGGCACTTGGAACTGCCACAACATACTCACATACGTGGTCCCGACACACACATACACAAGAAACACACACAAACACCCATCGACTTTTTCTTAGAAGCATACACTGTGGGGTTCCCCCAAACACACACACACACAGAGACACACACACACTATCACACTCACAACACAGCACTCTCACTGGGTCTCCAGCAGAGCCATCAACACTTGGAACTGCCCTAACATATTCACAAATGTGGTCCCGACACACACATACAGAAGAAACACACACAAACACCCATGGAATTTTTCTTATAGGCATACAGACTGGTTTCCTGCAAACACACACACAGACACGCACACACACTGTCACACTCACAACACACACTCACACTGGATATCCAGCAAACTCGTGAACACTTGGAACTGCCCTCACACACTCAGAAATGTGGATCTGAAACACAATACGCAAGAACACACAAATACACCCATCGACTTTTTCATACAGGCATACACAATGGTTACCGGACAACACACACACACACACACACACACACTGTCACACTCGCAACACAGCACTCACACTGGGCCTCGGCAGAGCCATCAACACTTGGAACTGCCCTCACACACTCACGAACGTTTTCCCGACACACACATACACAAGAAACACACACAAACACCCATGGAATTTTTCTTACAGGCGTACACAGGGGGTTCTGAAACACACACAGACACACACACACTATCACACTCACAACACCGCACTCACACTGGGTCTCCAACACAGCCGTCAACACTTGGAACTGCTTTAACATAATCACAAACATGGTCCTGACACACACATATACAAATAACACACACAAACACCCATCGACTTTTTCTTGCAGGCATACACAATGGTTTCCTGCAAACACACACACACACACACACACACACAAAAGTCACACTCACGACAGAGCACTCACATTGGATCTCCAGCAGAGCCATGAACACTTGGAATTACCTTAACATATTCACAAACGTGGTCCCGAAACACACATGCAGAAGAAACACACAAAAACACCCTACGACTTTTTCTTACAGACATACACAATGGTATCCAGCAAAACACACACACACACACACACATACACTATCACACGCACAACACAGCTCTCACACTGGGTCCCCGGCATAGCCATCAACAGTTGGAACTGCCCTAACATACTCACAAACGTGGTCCCGACACACACATACACAAGAAACACACACAAACTCCCATTGACTTTTACTTACAGTCATGCACAATGGTTTCCGCAAACACACACACACACACTATCACACTCACAACACAGCATTCACACTGGCACTTGAATCTGCCCTAACATACAAACAAACGTGGTCCCGACACACACATACACAAGAAACACACACAAACACCCATCAACATTTTGTTACAGGCAGACAGAGTGGGGTTTCCCCAAACACACACACACACACACACACACTGTCACACTAACAGCACAGTACGCACACTGGGCCTCGGCAGAGCCATCAACCCTTGGAACTGCCCTAACATACTCACAAACGTTTTCCCGACACACACATACACAAGAAACACACACAAACACCCATCGACTTTTTCTTACAGGCATACACAACGGTTTCCCGCGAACACACACACACAGAGTCACACTTACAACACAGCACTCACAATGGGTATCCAGCAGAACCATCAACACTTGGAACTGCCCTAAAATATTGACAAATGTGGTCGCGACACACACATACACATGAAACTCACACAAACATCCATCGACTTATTCTTACAGGCATACACAATGTTTTCCCGCCAACACAAACACACACAGAAACACACACTGCCACACTCACAACACAGCATTCACACTGGCACTTGGAACTGCCACAACATACTCACATACGTGGTCCCGACACACACATACACAAGAAACACACACAAACACCCATCGACTTTTTCTTAGAAGCATACACTGTGGGGTTCCCCCAAACACACACACACACAGAGACACACACACACTATCACACTCACAACACAGCACTCTCACTGGGTCTCCAGCAGAGCCATCAACACTTGGAACTGCCCTAACATAATCACAAATGTGGTCCCGACACACACATACAGAAGAAACACACACAAACACCCATGGAATTTTTCTTATAGGCATACAGACTGGTTTCCTGCAAACACACACACAGACACGCACACACACTGTCACACTCACAACACACACTCACACTGGATATCCAGCAAACTCGTGAACACTTGGAACTGCCCTCACACACTCAGAAATGTGGATCTGAAACACAATACGCAAGAACACACAAATACACCCATCGACTTTTTCATACAGGCATACACAATGGTTACCGGACAACACACACACACACACACACACTGTCACACTCGCAACACAGCACTCACACTGGGCCTCGGCAGAGCCATCAACACTTGGAACTGCCCTCACACACTCACGAACGTTTTCCCGACACACACATACACAAGAAACACACACAAACACCCATGGAATTTTTCTTACAGGCGTACACAGGGGGTTCTGAAACACACACAGACACACACACACTATCACACTCACAACACCGCACTCACACTGGGTCTCCAACACAGCCGTCAACACTTGGAACTGCTTTAACATAATCACAAACATGGTCCTGACACACACATATACAAATAACACACACAAACACCCATCGACTTTTTCTTGCAGGCATACACAATGGTTTCCTGCAAACACACACACACACACACACACACACACAAAAGTCACACTCACGACAGAGCACTCACATTGGATCTCCAGCAGAGCCATGAACACTTGGAATTACCTTAACATATTCACAAACGTGGTCCCGAAACACACATGCAGAAGAAACACACAAAAACACCCTACGACTTTTTCTTACAGACATACACAATGGTATCCAGCAAAACACACACACACACACACACATACACTATCACACGCACAACACAGCACTCACACTGGGTCCCCGGCATAGCCATCAACAGTTGGAACTGCCCTAACATACTCACAAACGTGGTCCCGACACACACATACACAAGAAACACACACAAACTCCCATTGACTTTTACTTACAGTCATGCACAATGGTTTCCGCAAACACACACACACACACTATCACACTCACAACACAGCATTCACACTGGCACTTGAATCTGCCCTAACATACAAACAAACGTGGTCCCGACACACACATACACAAGAAACACACACAAACACCCATCAACATTTTGTTACAGGCAGACAGAGTGGGGTTTCCCCAAACACACACACACACACACACACACACACTGTCACACTAACAGCACAGTACGCACACTGGGCCTCGGCAGAGCCATCAACCCTTGGAACTGCCCTAACATACTCACAAACGTTTTCCCGACACACACATACACAAGAAACACACACAAACACCCATCGACTTTTTCTTACAGGCATACACAACGGTTTCCCGCGAACACACACACACAGAGTCACACTTACAACACAGCACTCACAATGGGTATCCAGCAGAACCATCAACACTTGGAACTGCCCTAAAATATTGACAAATGTGGTCGCGACACACACATACACATGAAACTCACACAAACATCCATCGACTTATTCTTACAGGCATACACAATGTTTTCCCGCCAACACAAACACACACAGAAACACACACTGCCACACTCACAACACAGCATTCACACTGGCACTTGGAACTGCCACAACATACTCACATACGTGGTCCCGACACACACATACACAAGAAACACACACAAACACCCATCGACTTTTTCTTAGAAGCATACACTGTGGGGTTCCCCCAAACACACACACACACAGAGACACACACACACTATCACACTCACAACACAGCACTCTCACTGGGTCTCCAGCAGAGCCATCAACACTTGGAACTGCCCTAACATATTCACAAATGTGGTCCCGACACACACATACAGAAGAAACACACACAAACACCCATGGAATTTTTCTTATAGGCATACAGACTGGTTTCCTGCAAACACACACACAGACACGCACACACACTGTCACACTCACAACACACACTCACACTGGATATCCAGCAAACTCGTGAACACTTGGAACTGCCCTCACACACTCAGAAATGTGGATCTGAAACACAATACGCAAGAACACACAAATACACCCATCGACTTTTTCATACAGGCATACACAATGGTTACCGGACAACACACACACACACACACACACTGTCACACTCGCAACACAGCACTCACACTGGGCCTCGGCAGAGCCATCAACACTTGGAACTGCCCTCACACACTCACGAACGTTTTCCCGACACACACATACACAAGAAACACACACAAACACCCATGGAATTTTTCTTACAGGCGTACACAGGGGGTTCTGAAACACACACAGACACACACACACTATCACACTCACAACACCGCACTCACACTGGGTCTCCAACACAGCCGTCAACACTTGGAACTGCTTTAACATAATCACAAACATGGTCCTGACACACACATATACAAATAACACACACAAACACCCATCGACTTTTTCTTGCAGGCATACACAATGGTTTCCTGCAAACACACACACACACACACACACACACACACACAAAAGTCACACTCACGACAGAGCACTCACATTGGATCTCCAGCAGAGCCATGAACACTTGGAATTACCTTAACATATTCACAAACGTGGTCCCGAAACACACATGCAGAAGAAACACACAAAAACACCCTACGACTTTTTCTTACAGACATACACAATGGTATCCAGCAAAACACACACACACACACACACATACACTATCACACGCACAACACAGCACTCACACTGGGTCCCCGGCATAGCCATCAACAGTTGGAACTGCCCTAACATACTCACAAACGTGGTCCCGACACACACATACACAAGAAACACACACAAACTCCCATTGACTTTTACTTACAGTCATGCACAATGGTTTCCGCAAACACACACACACACACACTATCACACTCACAACACAGCATTCACACTGGCACTTGAATCTGCCCTAACATACAAACAAACGTGGTCCCGACACACACATACACAAGAAACACACACAAACACCCATCAACATTTTGTTACAGGCAGACAGAGTGGGGTTTCCCCAAACACACACACACACACACACACACACTGTCACACTAACAGCACAGTACGCACACTGGGCCTCGGCAGAGCCATCAACCCTTGGAACTGCCCTAACATACTCACAAACGTTTTCCCGACACACACATACACAAGAAACACACACAAACACCCATCGACTTTTTCTTACAGGCATACACAACGGTTTCCCGCGAACACACACACACAGAGTCACACTTACAACACAGCACTCACAATGGGTATCCAGCAGAACCATCAACACTTGGAACTGCCCTAAAATATTGACAAATGTGGTCGCGACACACACATACACATGAAACTCACACAAACATCCATCGACTTATTCTTACAGGCATACACAATGTTTTCCCGCCAACACAAACACACACAGAAACACACACTGCCACACTCACAACACAGCATTCACACTGGCACTTGGAACTGCCACAACATACTCACATACGTGGTCCCGACACACACATACACAAGAAACACACACAAACACCCATCGACTTTTTCTTAGAAGCATACACTGTGGGGTTCCCCCAAACACACACACACACAGAGACACACACACACTATCACACTCACAACACAGCACTCTCACTGGGTCTCCAGCAGAGCCATCAACACTTGGAACTGCCCTAACATATTCACAAATGTGGTCCCGACACACACATACAGAAGAAACACACACAAACACCCATGGAATTTTTCTTATAGGCATACAGACTGGTTTCCTGCAAACACACACACAGACACGCACACACACTGTCACACTCACAACACACACTCACACTGGATATCCAGCAAACTCGTGAACACTTGGAACTGCCCTCACACACTCAGAAATGTGGATCTGAAACACAATACGCAAGAACACACAAATACACCCATCGACTTTTTCATACAAGCATACACAATGGTTACCGGACAACACACACACACACACACACACACACTGTCACACTCGCAACACAGCACTCACACTGGGCCTCGGCAGAGCCATCAACACTTGGAACTGCCCTCACACACTCACGAACGTTTTCCCGACACACACATACACAAGAAACACACACAAACACCCATGGAATTTTTCTTACAGGCGTACACAGGGGGTTCTGAAACACACACAGACACACACACACTATCACACTCACAACACCGCACTCACACTGGGTCTCCAACACAGCCGTCAACACTTGGAACTGCTTTAACATAATCACAAACATGGTCCTGACACACACATATACAAATAACACACACAAACACCCATCGACTTTTTCTTGCAGGCATACACAATGGTTTCCTGCAAACACACACACACACACACACACACACAAAAGTCACACTCACGACAGAGCACTCACATTGGATCTCCAGCAGAGCCATGAACACTTGGAATTACCTTAACATATTCACAAACGTGGTCCCGAAACACACATGCAGAAGAAACACACAAAAACACCCTACGACTTTTTCTTACAGACATACACAATGGTATCCAGCAAAACACACACACACACACACACATACACTATCACACGCACAACACAGCACTCACACTGGGTCCCCGGCATAGCCATCAACAGTTGGAACTGCCCTAACATACTCACAAACGTGGTCCCGACACACACATACACAAGAAACACACACAAACTCCCATTGACTTTTACTTACAGTCACGCACAATGGTTTCCGCAAACACACACACACACACACTATCACACTCACAACACAGCATTCACACTGGCACTTGAATCTGCCCTAACATACAAACAAACGTGGTCCCGACACACACATACACAAGAAACACACACAAACACCCATCAACATTTTGTTACAGGCAGACAGAGTGGGGTTTCCCCAAACACACACACACACACACACACTGTCACACTAACAGCACAGTACGCACACTGGGCCTCGGCAGAGCCATCAACCCTTGGAACTGCCCTAACATACTCACAAACGTTTTCCCGACACACACATACACAAGAAACACACACAAACACCCATCGACTTTTTCTTACAGGCATACACAACGGTTTCCCGCGAACACACACACACAGAGTCACACTTACAACACAGCACTCACAATGGGTATCCAGCAGAACCATCAACACTTGGAACTGCCCTAAAATATTGACAAATGTGGTCGCGACACACACATACACATGAAACTCACACAAACATCCATCGACTTATTCTTACAGGCATACACAATGTTTTCCCGCCAACACAAACACACACAGAAACACACACTGCCACACTCACAACACAGCATTCACACTGGCACTTGGAACTGCCACAACATACTCACATACGTGGTCCCGACACACACATACACAAGAAACACACACAAACACCCATCGACTTTTTCTTAGAAGCATACACTGTGGGGTTCCCCCAAACACACACACACACAGAGACACACACACACTATCACACTCACAACACAGCACTCTCACTGGGTCTCCAGCAGAGCCATCAACACTTGGAACTGCCCTAACATATTCACAAATGTGGTCCCGACACACACATACAGAAGAAACACACACAAACACCCATGGAATTTTTCTTATAGGCATACAGACTGGTTTCCTGCAAACACACACACAGACACGCACACACACTGTCACACTCACAACACACACTCACACTGGATATCCAGCAAACTCGTGAACACTTGGAACTGCCCTCACACACTCAGAAATGTGGATCTGAAACACAATACGCAAGAACACACAAATACACCCATCGACTTTTTCATACAGGCATACACAATGGTTACCGGACAACACACACACACACACACACACACACTGTCACACTCGCAACACAGCACTCACACTGGGCCTCGGCAGAGCCATCAACACTTGGAACTGCCCTCACACACTCACGAACGTTTTCCCGACACACACATACACAAGAAACACACACAAACACCCATGGAATTTTTCTTACAGGCGTACACAGGGGGTTCTGAAACACACACAGACACACACACACTATCACACTCACAACACCGCACTCACACTGGGTCTCCAACACAGCCGTCAACACTTGGAACTGCTTTAACATAATCACAAACATGGTCCTGACACACACATATACAAATAACACACACAAACACCCATCGACTTTTTCTTGCAGGCATACACAATGGTTTCCTGCAAACACACACACACACACACACACACACACAAAAGTCACACTCACGACAGAGCACTCACATTGGATCTCCAGCAGAGCCATGAACACTTGGAATTACCTTAACATATTCACAAACGTGGTCCCGAAACACACATGCAGAAGAAACACACAAAAACACCCTACGACTTTTTCTTACAGACATACACAATGGTATCCAGCAAAACACACACACACACACACACATACACTATCACACGCACAACACAGCACTCACACTGGGTCCCCGGCATAGCCATCAACAGTTGGAACTGCCCTAACATACTCACAAACGTGGTCCCGACACACACATACACAAGAAACACACACAAACTCCCATTGACTTTTACTTACAGTCATGCACAATGGTTTCCGCAAACACACACACACACACACTATCACACTCACAACACAGCATTCACACTGGCACTTGAATCTGCCCTAACATACAAACAAACGTGGTCCCGACACACACATACACAAGAAACACACACAAACACCCATCAACATTTTGTTACAGGCAGACAGAGTGGGGTTTCCCCAAACACACACACACACACACACACACACACACACTGTCACACTAACAGCACAGTACGCACACTGGGCCTCGGCAGAGCCATCAACCCTTGGAACTGCCCTAACATACTCACAAACGTTTTCCCGACACACACATACACAAGAAACACACACAAACACCCATCGACTTTTTCTTACAGGCATACACAACGGTTTCCCGCGAACACACACACACAGAGTCACACTTACAACACAGCACTCACAATGGGTATCCAGCAGAACCATCAACACTTGGAACTGCCCTAAAATATTGACAAATGTGGTCGCGACACACACATACACATGAAACTCACACAAACATCCATCGACTTATTCTTACAGGCATACACAATGTTTTCCCGCCAACACAAACACACACAGAAACACACACTGCCACACTCACAACACAGCATTCACACTGGCACTTGGAACTGCCACAACATACTCACATACGTGGTCCCGACACACACATACACAAGAAACACACACAAACACCCATCGACTTTTTCTTAGAAGCATACACTGTGGGGTTCCCCCAAACACACACACACACAGAGACACACACACACTATCACACTCACAACACAGCACTCTCACTGGGTCTCCAGCAGAGCCATCAACACTTGGAACTGCCCTAACATATTCACAAATGTGGTCCCGACACACACATACAGAAGAAACACACACAAACACCCATGGAATTTTTCTTATAGGCATACAGACTGGTTTCCTGCAAACACACACACAGACACGCACACACACTGTCACACTCACAACACACACTCACACTGGATATCCAGCAAACTCGTGAACACTTGGAACTGCCCTCACACACTCAGAAATGTGGATCTGAAACACAATACGCAAGAACACACAAATACACCCATCGACTTTTTCATACAGGCATACACAATGGTTACCGGACAACACACACACACACACACACACACACTGTCACACTCGCAACACAGCACTCACACTGGGCCTCGGCAGAGCCATCAACACTTGGAACTGCCCTCACACACTCACGAACGTTTTCCCGACACACACATACACAAGAAACACACACAAACACCCATGGAATTTTTCTTACAGGCGTACACAGGGGGTTCTGAAACACACACAGACACACACACACTATCACACTCACAACACCGCACTCACACTGGGTCTCCAACACAGCCGTCAACACTTGGAACTGCTTTAACATAATCACAAACATGGTCCTGACACACACATATACAAATAACACACACAAACACCCATCGACTTTTTCTTGCAGGCATACACAATGGTTTCCTGCAAACACACACACACACACACACACACACAAAAGTCACACTCACGACAGAGCACTCACATTGGATCTCCAGCAGAGCCATGAACACTTGGAATTACCTTAACATATTCACAAACGTGGTCCCGAAACACACATGCAGAAGAAACACACAAAAACACCCTACGACTTTTTCTTACAGACATACACAATGGTATCCAGCAAAACACACACACACACACACACATACACTATCACACGCACAACACAGCACTCACACTGGGTCCCCGGCATAGCCATCAACAGTTGGAACTGCCCTAACATACTCACAAACGTGGTCCCGACACACACATACACAAGAAACACACACAAACTCCCATTGACTTTTACTTACAGTCATGCACAATGGTTTCCGCAAACACACACACACACACACTATCACACTCACAACACAGCATTCACACTGGCACTTGAATCTGCCCTAACATACAAACAAACGTGGTCCCGACACACACATACACAAGAAACACACACAAACACCCATCAACATTTTGTTACAGGCAGACAGAGTGGGGTTTCCCCAAACACACACACACACACACACACACTGTCACACTAACAGCACAGTACGCACACTGGGCCTCGGCAGAGCCATCAACCCTTGGAACTGCCCTAACATACTCACAAACGTTTTCCCGACACACACATACACAAGAAACACACACAAACACCCATCGACTTTTTCTTACAGGCATACACAACGGTTTCCCGCGAACACACACACACAGAGTCACACTTACAACACAGCACTCACAATGGGTATCCAGCAGAACCATCAACACTTGGAACTGCCCTAAAATATTGACAAATGTGGTCGCGACACACACATACACATGAAACTCACACAAACATCCATCGACTTATTCTTACAGGCATACACAATGTTTTCCCGCCAACACAAACACACACAGAAACACACACTGCCACACTCACAACACAGCATTCACACTGGCACTTGGAACTGCCACAACATACTCACATACGTGGTCCCGACACACACATACACAAGAAACACACACAAACACCCATCGACTTTTTCTTAGAAGCATACACTGTGGGGTTCCCCCAAACACACACACACACAGAGACACACACACACTATCACACTCACAACACAGCACTCTCACTGGGTCTCCAGCAGAGCCATCAACACTTGGAACTGCCCTAACATATTCACAAATGTGGTCCCGACACACACATACAGAAGAAACACACACAAACACCCATGGAATTTTTCTTATAGGCATACAGACTGGTTTCCTGCAAACACACACACAGACACGCACACACACTGTCACACTCACAACACACACTCACACTGGATATCCAGCAAACTCGTGAACACTTGGAACTGCCCTCACACACTCAGAAATGTGGATCTGAAACACAATACGCAAGAACACACAAATACACCCATCGACTTTTTCATACAGGCATACACAATGGTTACCGGACAACACGCACACACACACACACACTGTCACACTCGCAACACAGCACTCACACTGGGCCTCGGCAGAGCCATCAACACTTGGAACTGCCCTCACACACTCACGAACGTTTTCCCGACACACACATACACAAGAAACACACACAAACACCCATGGAATTTTTCTTACAGGCGTACACAGGGGGTTCTGAAACACACACAGACACACACACACTATCACACTCACAACACCGCACTCACACTGGGTCTCCAACACAGCCGTCAACACTTGGAACTGCTTTAACATAATCACAAACATGGTCCTGACACACACATATACAAATAACACACACAAACACCCATCGACTTTTTCTTGCAGGCATACACAATGGTTTCCTGCAAACACACACACACACACACACACACACAAAAGTCACACTCACGACAGAGCACTCACATTGGATCTCCAGCAGAGCCATGAACACTTGGAATTACCTTAACATATTCACAAACGTGGTCCCGAAACACACATGCAGAAGAAACACACAAAAACACCCTACGACTTTTTCTTACAGACATACACAATGGTATCCAGCAAAACACACACACACACACACACATACACTATCACACGCACAACACAGCACTCACACTGGGTCCCCGGCATAGCCATCAACAGTTGGAACTGCCCTAACATACTCACAAACGTGGTCCCGACACACACATACACAAGAAACACACACAAACTCCCATTGACTTTTACTTACAGTCATGCACAATGGTTTCCGCAAACACACACACACACACACTATCACACTCACAACACAGCATTCACACTGGCACTTGAATCTGCCCTAACATACAAACAAACGTGGTCCCGACACACACATACACAAGAAACACACACAAACACCCATCAACATTTTGTTACAGGCAGACAGAGTGGGGTTTCCCCAAACACACACACACACACACACACACTGTCACACTAACAGCACAGTACGCACACTGGGCCTCGGCAGAGCCATCAACCCTTGGAACTGCCCTAACATACTCACAAACGTTTTCCCGACACACACATACACAAGAAACACACACAAACACCCATCGACTTTTTCTTACAGGCATACACAACGGTTTCCCGCGAACACACACACACAGAGTCACACTTACAACACAGCACTCACAATGGGTATCCAGCAGAACCATCAACACTTGGAACTGCCCTAAAATATTGACAAATGTGGTCGCGACACACACATACACATGAAACTCACACAAACATCCATCGACTTATTCTTACAGGCATACACAATGTTTTCCCGCCAACACAAACACACACAGAAACACACACTGCCACACTCACAACACAGCATTCACACTGGCACTTGGAACTGCCACAACATACTCACATACGTGGTCCCGACACACACATACACAAGAAACACACACAAACACCCATCGACTTTTTCTTAGAAGCATACACTGTGGGGTTCCCCCAAACACACACACACACAGAGACACACACACACTATCACACTCACAACACAGCACTCTCACTGGGTCTCCAGCAGAGCCATCAACACTTGGAACTGCCCTAACATATTCACAAATGTGGTCCCGACACACACATACAGAAGAAACACACACAAACACCCATGGAATTTTTCTTATAGGCATACAGACTGGTTTCCTGCAAACACACACACAGACACGCACACACACTGTCACACTCACAACACACACTCACACTGGATATCCAGCAAACTCGTGAACACTTGGAACTGCCCTCACACACTCAGAAATGTGGATCTGAAACACAATACGCAAGAACACACAAATACACCCATCGACTTTTTCATACAGGCATACACAATGGTTACCGGACAACACACACACACACACACACACACACACTGTCACACTCGCAACACAGCACTCACACTGGGCCTCGGCAGAGCCATCAACACTTGGAACTGCCCTCACACACTCACGAACGTTTTCCCGACACACACATACACAAGAAACACACACAAACACCCATGGAATTTTTCTTACAGGCGTACACAGGGGGTTCTGAAACACACACAGACACACACACACTATCACACTCACAACACCGCACTCACACTGGGTCTCCAACACAGCCGTCAACACTTGGAACTGCTTTAACATAATCACAAACATGGTCCTGACACACACATATACAAATAACACACACAAACACCCATCGACTTTTTCTTGCAGGCATACACAATGGTTTCCTGCAAACACACACACACACACACACACACACACAAAAGTCACACTCACGACAGAGCACTCACATTGGATCTCCAGCAGAGCCATGAACACTTGGAATTACCTTAACATATTCACAAACGTGGTCCCGAAACACACATGCAGAAGAAACACACAAAAACACCCTACGGCTTTTTCTTACAGACATACACAATGGTATCCAGCAAAACACACACACACACACACACATACACTATCACACGCACAACACAGCACTCACACTGGGTCCCCGGCATAGCCATCAACAGTTGGAACTGCCCTAACATACTCACAAACGTGGTCCCGACACACACATACACAAGAAACACACACAAACTCCCATTGACTTTTACTTACAGTCATGCACAATGGTTTCCGCAAACACACACACACACACACTATCACACTCACAACACAGCATTCACACTGGCACTTGAATCTGCCCTAACATACAAACAAACGTGGTCCCGACACACACATACACAAGAAACACACACAAACACCCATCAACATTTTGTTACAGGCAGACAGAGTGGGGTTTCCCCAAACACACACACACACACACACACACACACACACTGTCACACTAACAGCACAGTACGCACACTGGGCCTCGGCAGAGCCATCAACCCTTGGAACTGCCCTAACATACTCACAAACGTTTTCCCGACACACACATACACAAGAAACACACACAAACACCCATCGACTTTTTCTTACAGGCATACACAACGGTTTCCCGCGAACACACACACACAGAGTCACACTTACAACACAGCACTCACAATGGGTATCCAGCAGAACCATCAACACTTGGAACTGCCCTAAAATATTGACAAATGTGGTCGCGACACACACATACACATGAAACTCACACAAACATCCATCGACTTATTCTTACAGGCATACACAATGTTTTCCCGCCAACACAAACACACACAGAAACACACACTGCCACACTCACAACACAGCATTCACACTGGCACTTGGAACTGCCACAACATACTCACATACGTGGTCCCGACACACACATACACAAGAAACACACACAAACACCCATCGACTTTTTCTTAGAAGCATACACTGTGGGGTTCCCCCAAACACACACACACACAGAGACACACACACACTATCACACTCACAACACAGCACTCTCACTGGGTCTCCAGCAGAGCCATCAACACTTGGAACTGCCCTAACATATTCACAAATGTGGTCCCGACACACACATACAGAAGAAACACACACAAACACCCATGGAATTTTTCTTATAGGCATACAGACTGGTTTCCTGCAAACACACACACAGACACGCACACACACTGTCACACTCACAACACACACTCACACTGGATATCCAGCAAACTCGTGAACACTTGGAACTGCCCTCACACACTCAGAAATGTGGATCTGAAACACAATACGCAAGAACACACAAATACACCCATCGACTTTTTCATACAGGCATACACAATGGTTACCCGAAAACACACACACACACACTGTCACACTCGCAACACAGCACTCACACTGGGCCTCGGCAGAGCCATCAACACTTGGAACTGCCCTAACATACTCACAAACGTTTTCCCGACACACACATACACAAGAAACACACACAAACACCCATGGAATTTTTCTTACAGGCGTACACAGGGGGTTCTGAAACACACACAGACACACACACACTATCACACTCACAACACCGCACTCACACTGGGTCTCCAACACAGCCGTCAACACTTGGAACTGCTTTAACATAATCACAAACATGGTCCTGACACACACATATACAAATAACACACACAAACACCCATCGACTTTTTCTTGCAGGCATACACAATGGTTTCCTGCAAACACACACACACACACACACACACACACAAAAGTCACACTCACGACAGAGCACTCACATTGGATCTCCAGCAGAGCCATGAACACTTGGAATTACCTTAACATATTCACAAACGTGGTCCCGAAACACACATGCAGAAGAAACACACAAAAACACCCTACGGCTTTTTCTTACAGACATACACAATGGTATCCAGCAAAACACACACACACACACACACATACACTATCACACGCACAACACAGCACTCACACTGGGTCCCCGGCATAGCCATCAACAGTTGGAACTGCCCTAACATACTCACAAACGTGGTCCCGACACACACATACACAAGAAACACACACAAACTCCCATTGACTTTTACTTACAGTCATGCACAATGGTTTCCGCAAACACACACACACACACACTATCACACTCACAACACAGCATTCACACTGGCACTTGAATCTGCCCTAACATACAAACAAACGTGGTCCCGACACACACATACACAAGAAACACACACAAACACCCATCAACATTTTGTTACAGGCAGACAGAGTGGGGTTTCCCCAAACACACACACACACACACACACACACTGTCACACTAACAGCACAGTACGCACACTGGGCCTCGGCAGAGCCATCAACCCTTGGAACTGCCCTAACATACTCACAAACGTTTTCCCGACACACACATACACAAGAAACACACACAAACACCCATCGACTTTTTCTTACAGGCATACACAACGGTTTCCCGCGAACACACACACACAGAGTCACACTTACAACACAGCACTCACAATGGGTATCCAGCAGAACCATCAACACTTGGAACTGCCCTAAAATATTGACAAATGTGGTCGCGACACACACATACACATGAAACTCACACAAACATCCATCGACTTATTCTTACAGGCATACACAATGTTTTCCCGCCAACACAAACACACACAGAAACACACACTGCCACACTCACAACACAGCATTCACACTGGCACTTGGAACTGCCACAACATACTCACATACGTGGTCCCGACACACACATACACAAGAAACACACACAAACACCCATCGACTTTTTCTTAGAAGCATACACTGTGGGGTTCCCCCAAACACACACACACACAGAGACACACACACACTATCACACTCACAACACAGCACTCTCACTGGGTCTCCAGCAGAGCCATCAACACTTGGAACTGCCCTAACATATTCACAAATGTGGTCCCGACACACACATACAGAAGAAACACACACAAACACCCATGGAATTTTTCTTATAGGCATACAGACTGGTTTCCTGCAAACACACACACAGACACGCACACACACTGTCACACTCACAACACACACTCACACTGGATATCCAGCAAACTCGTGAACACTTGGAACTGCCCTCACACACTCAGAAATGTGGATCTGAAACACAATACGCAAGAACACACAAATACACCCATCGACTTTTTCATACAGGCATACACAATGGTTACCGGACAACACGCACACACACACACACACTGTCACACTCGCAACACAGCACTCACACTGGGCCTCGGCAGAGCCATCAACACTTGGAACTGCCCTCACACACTCACGAACGTTTTCCCGACACACACATACACAAGAAACACACACAAACACCCATGGAATTTTTCTTACAGGCGTACACAGGGGGTTCTGAAACACACACAGACACACACACACTATCACACTCACAACACCGCACTCACACTGGGTCTCCAACACAGCCGTCAACACTTGGAACTGCTTTAACATAATCACAAACATGGTCCTGACACACACATATACAAATAACACACACAAACACCCATCGACTTTTTCTTGCAGGCATACACAATGGTTTCCTGCAAACACACACACACACACACACACACACAAAAGTCACACTCACGACAGAGCACTCACATTGGATCTCCAGCAGAGCCATGAACACTTGGAATTACCTTAACATATTCACAAACGTGGTCCCGAAACACACATGCAGAAGAAACACACAAAAACACCCTACGACTTTTTCTTACAGACATACACAATGGTATCCAGCAAAACACACACACACACACACACATACACTATCACACGCACAACACAGCACTCACACTGGGTCCCCGGCATAGCCATCAACAGTTGGAACTGCCCTAACATACTCACAAACGTGGTCCCGACACACACATACACAAGAAACACACACAAACTCCCATTGACTTTTACTTACAGTCATGCACAATGGTTTCCGCAAACACACACACACACACACTATCACACTCACAACACAGCATTCACACTGGCACTTGAATCTGCCCTAACATACAAACAAACGTGGTCCCGACACACACATACACAAGAAACACACACAAACACCCATCAACATTTTGTTACAGGCAGACAGAGTGGGGTTTCCCCAAACACACACACACACACACACACACACACTGTCACACTAACAGCACAGTACGCACACTGGGCCTCGGCAGAGCCATCAACCCTTGGAACTGCCCTAACATACTCACAAACGTTTTCCCGACACACACATACACAAGAAACACACACAAACACCCATCGACTTTTTCTTACAGGCATACACAACGGTTTCCCGCGAACACACACACACAGAGTCACACTTACAACACAGCACTCACAATGGGTATCCAGCAGAACCATCAACACTTGGAACTGCCCTAAAATATTGACAAATGTGGTCGCGACACACACATACACATGAAACTCACACAAACATCCATCGACTTATTCTTACAGGCATACACAATGTTTTCCCGCCAACACAAACACACACAGAAACACACACTGCCACACTCACAACACAGCATTCACACTGGCACTTGGAACTGCCACAACATACTCACATACGTGGTCCCGACACACACATACACAAGAAACACACACAAACACCCATCGACTTTTTCTTAGAAGCATACACTGTGGGGTTCCCCCAAACACACACACACACAGAGACACACACACACTATCACACTCACAACACAGCACTCTCACTGGGTCTCCAGCAGAGCCATCAACACTTGGAACTGCCCTAACATATTCACAAATGTGGTCCCGACACACACATACAGAAGAAACACACACAAACACCCATGGAATTTTTCTTATAGGCATACAGACTGGTTTCCTGCAAACACACACACAGACACGCACACACACTGTCACACTCACAACACACACTCACACTGGATATCCAGCAAACTCGTGAACACTTGGAACTGCCCTCACACACTCAGAAATGTGGATCTGAAACACAATACGCAAGAACACACAAATACACCCATCGACTTTTTCATACAGGCATACACAATGGTTACCGGACAACACACACACACACACACACACACACTGTCACACTCGCAACACAGCACTCACACTGGGCCTCGGCAGAGCCATCAACACTTGGAACTGCCCTCACACACTCACGAACGTTTTCCCGACACACACATACACAAGAAACACACACAAACGCCCATGGAATTTTTCTTACAGGCGTACACAGGGGGTTCTGAAACACACACAGACACACACACACTATCACACTCACAACACCGCACTCACACTGGGTCTCCAACACAGCCGTCAACACTTGGAACTGCTTTAACATAATCACAAACATGGTCCTGACACACACATATACAAATAACACACACAAACACCCATCGACTTTTTCTTGCAGGCATACACAATGGTTTCCTGCAAACACACACACACACACACACACACACACAAAAGTCACACTCACGACAGAGCACTCACATTGGATCTCCAGCAGAGCCATGAACACTTGGAATTACCTTAACATATTCACAGACGTGGTCCCGAAACACACATGCAGAAGAAACACACAAAAACACCCTACGACTTTTTCTTACAGACATACACAATGGTATCCAGCAAAACACACACACACACACACACACATACACTATCACACGCACAACACAGCACTCACACTGGGTCCCCGGCATAGCCATCAACAGTTGGAACTGCCCTAACATACTCACAAACGTGGTCCCGACACACACATACACAAGAAACACACACAAACTCCCATTGACTTTTACTTACAGTCATGCACAATGGTTTCCGCAAACACACACACACACACACTATCACACTCACAACACAGCATTCACACTGGCACTTGAATCTGCCCTAACATACAAACAAACGTGGTCCCGACACACACATACACAAGAAACACACACAAACACCCATCAACATTTTGTTACAGGCAGACAGAGTGGGGTTTCCCCAAACACACACACACACACACACACACACTGTCACACTAACAGCACAGTACGCACACTGGGCCTCGGCAGAGCCATCAACCCTTGGAACTGCCCTAACATACTCACAAACGTTTTCCCGACACACACATACACAAGAAACACACACAAACACCCATCGACTTTTTCTTACAGGCATACACAACGGTTTCCCGCGAACACACACACACAGAGTCACACTTACAACACAGCACTCACAATGGGTATCCAGCAGAACCATCAACACTTGGAACTGCCCTAAAATATTGACAAATGTGGTCGCGACACACACATACACATGAAACTCACACAAACATCCATCGACTTATTCTTACAGGCATACACAATGTTTTCCCGCCAACACAAACACACACAGAAACACACACTGCCACACTCACAACACAGCATTCACACTGGCACTTGGAACTGCCACAACATACTCACATACGTGGTCCCGACACACACATACACAAGAAACACACACAAACACCCATCGACTTTTTCTTAGAAGCATACACTGTGGGGTTCCCCCAAACACACACACACACAGAGACACACACACACTATCACACTCACAACACAGCACTCTCACTGGGTCTCCAGCAGAGCCATCAACACTTGGAACTGCCCTAACATATTCACAAATGTGGTCCCGACACACACATACAGAAGAAACACACACAAACACCCATGGAATTTTTCTTATAGGCATACAGACTGGTTTCCTGCAAACACACACACAGACACGCACACACACTGTCACACTCACAACACACACTCACACTGGATATCCAGCAAACTCGTGAACACTTGGAACTGCCCTCACACACTCAGAAATGTGGATCTGAAACACAATACGCAAGAACACACAAATACACCCATCGACTTTTTCATACAGGCATACACAATGGTTACCGGACAACACACACACACACACACACACACACTGTCACACTC
Source organism: Ursus arctos (assembly GCF_023065955.2). Classification (NCBI taxonomy): domain Eukaryota; kingdom Metazoa; phylum Chordata; class Mammalia; order Carnivora; family Ursidae; genus Ursus; species Ursus arctos. Next base: position 11,687,496 of record NC_079874.1, on the reverse strand, counting down.
GCAACACAGCACTCACACTGGGCCTCGGCAGAGCCATCAACACTTGGAACTGCCCTCACACACTCACGAACGTTTTCCCGACACACACATACACAAGAAACACACACAAACGCCCATGGAATTTTTCTTACAGGCGTACACAGGGGGTTCTGAAACACACACAGACACACACACACTATCACACTCACAACACCGCACTCACACTGGGTCTCCAACACAGCCGTCAACACTTGGAACTGCTTTAACATAATCACAAACATGGTCCTGACACACACATATACAAATAACACACACAAACACCCATCGACTTTTTCTTGCAGGCATACACAATGGTTTCCTGCAAACACACACACACACACACACACACACACAAAAGTCACACTCACGACAGAGCACTCACATTGGATCTCCAGCAGAGCCATGAACACTTGGAATTACCTTAACATATTCACAGACGTGGTCCCGAAACACACATGCAGAAGAAACACACAAAAACACCCTACGACTTTTTCTTACAGACATACACAATGGTATCCAGCAAAACACACAC